>NC_089580.1:32225070-32525070 GCF_019320115.1 Miscanthus floridulus | reverse complement strand
TCAACGGGCTAGCCTCCGTGTTGCGGGTTACGGATTCAGAGCGATTTGTGGCATCCGGTAGTTCGACTGTGCTTAGCCATTTATTAGCCCGGAAATTCCTGTTTCCTGTGTAGCCACTGTCTCAGATTGGATATGCTTCTCGTGGGATCAAATCCGAGCTGTTAATACTAAGCCTGCTGTAACATTGATGAGCGGCGTTGCCCTGTTTCACAATATTGTCTGATTTCTGGTGTACCAAACACAACAAAGCCCTTCGTAATGCACATAGGGCCTTGTTTAGATGCCACCCAAATTACAAGTTTTTTCACTCTCTTTCCATCACATCAATTTTTAGCCGCTTGCATGAAGTATTAAATGTAGGTAAAAAAAATAACTAATTACACAGTTTAGTTGTAAATCACGAGATGAATCTTTTGAGCCTAGTTGGTCCATGATTGGACAATATTTGTCAAATAAGACGAAAGTGGTACTATTCATCGGGTTGAAATTTTTTCGCAATCTAAACGAGGCCTAGGATTGATTGGAATGTTTGCTACAATCTAGATAAGTTCTATCCTTAGGTGCCATATTGGACTGTTCTTGACAATAGTTGGTTGTCACATGGAAGTATGAAACAGTCAACAGTGTATGTTGCGAATTCATATGCATGTGTGCATGCCGAATCAGCGATTTCTCTTATTTTTAACCCTTTTTTCTATTGTTGCCTGTATTTCAGTCAATGAGGACTATTCTAGTGTATTAGTTGTATCCTACAAATGATGTGTTATCTTTTATGTGATGTGCTCATAAGTTCGTCTGCAACCAAAGGTTAAGAGTTTAACTACAAAGCAGGGTGATAATCAGCCTACAAAGCAACTACTTTACTCAATATTTTTTGTTCCATATGTAAGACTGATTACAATTCGGACTTTGGACGGTGAAATTAGGTACTGCCACCTGTTCTAGGCCTGCATATGAAGTTAGGAACCGACAGTTTTATTTTATATTTTTTTTTGTTTGGAACTATGGTGAGCCTTTGTGCCTGCCTGAATAAGTTGTGTTAAATCCATCAAGAATTGGTGGGTTTTAACCACCTAATTTTGGCATTTAAGCCACCCTTTTATCGCCTGTTGAACCTTTATTCACAAGTTATGTTGTTACTATCTTGTTTCTCTTAATTTGGTACATATTCCAAACCCCTTGGTTATCAACCCCATTTAGATGATAGTATATTGTTTGAAACTTAGATACCTAACCATTAGTATTTGTTACAACATAACAACTTGCTACTGTGTCGCCTTTGGAGTATATGTTATCTATCATGTATTATGCCGCAGCTACTATTGTTTAGATTGAGAACGAACATCATAAAGAATTTTGCAATGCTCATTATTCTTTTTTTTTTGGTCTGCATTACCTGACACATCGCAAGCTTTTGCATAGAAACTCAGTGTAATTTTGCTGACACATCAAAACACTATAATATCCATTCTAGCCTATAGGTGTGTAACAGATCAGAGGATGCACACTTGAGTAGAGATACTGATTCACGCTTGAGTAGAGATACTATACCTAACTCGACTTGTCAACTATCTAGGGCAGCAGGATGGTAAACCCTAGATACTGAGTCTATATGATTTGTCAGGCACTATTTTTGGGTGTTTATTGTATCATGATTTGCAGACATAGGGTCATACATTTTTTTAGTTTTTATTTTATACCTTATAAAGACATGCAGATCAAATAATTATTTTACCTTAGGAAAATGTCTCATATGGCTACTGGAGCCCTATGGATGAATCTGAAGTTGAAAAAACCATTTAGATTACCTGTTTTATACTGTTGCAATTTGCTTATCATTCGAAATGATTTTTTATGTTGTATCACCACCTCAATTTACTTGGTTACTTCCTGCCAGACCCATACAGGATAGTCATGAGTCATGAGATATTTTTGTTTGTGAATACAGATAAAAACATCACTAAAGGGAAACTGGTGATAGATGTTGCATACTTCATTTTCCACGTCCACTCAGAAACTCATAACCTCTGTGATGAGACTCCTTGCCCAGCAACAGGTGAATTTGTGCTAGCTAGCCAACAGACATTACCATCATTCACCCCGCCAGTAAGTATAATGCACCACATAATTTAGTTCTATTAACAAACTAGACTTGCTGGATTACTGAGGCAGGTAAAATAATGATTGTCTACTTTTCCTGGCATATTGTTTATCTTGCAGGGTTCCTACACCCTCACGATGAAGTTGCTGGGAGACAGCAATGAGGAGCTAACCTGCATCTCCTTTGGGTTCAGCATCGGGTTTGTTACACCAAACCCCATCATCTAAACCTGATATCAAATTTGCCATGGATGTAGTTACATGAACCTTGTAATGCAACATATACTTCCATATGACTCAGAATGTGTGTTCAACTGCTGTCTTGTATTCGGAGGTGGACACCTGACCTAACGATCTAACTACATACAGTGTTATCATGGACCTACCTGAGTTTGGTGCTCTATGTCAGCATGCTTTTCACATGTGTATATAAATAAATAAATGGACATCGATAATTGCTGTTATGGTCTTGTTTCCTCAGTGCGTCTTTCCTGAATGATAAAACTTGAAAGGACAATTGGGTTCACTTTCTTTTGATACTTGATTTTGTTCTGTGATGCCCTGGCGAGGGTGGGATGGCCGGCGTGCGCTGCTGTCCGTCCAGCTAGCCGAATGAGCCTGACGCTGCCTGAGTACAAGGCAACAAATGGACAGACAGGGCGCAATGGGTGGCTGGATGCCGTCCAGCTATGTGTGGCAGCAGGATCGCCGGGGAGGGGCAACAAATGGCCAGGCATGGCGCAATGGATGCGGTTGCTGTAGTACGTGTAGACGTGTAGGCTTTGTCCCACGTGGCACGCATAACGTTGCCGGCAATGTTTTCTTGCGACCGCACCACGTGTGGCGAAATGGTTCCTTTTTGTTTGCAAGTGGTAGACCAATTAGCACTGACACGGAGGAGTACTTTCTTCTCTATTATAGGGCAACAATAACGTGTCCAAAAGATACTTTCTTGTCTCAAAAAGAACACAGTTATAGAATGTCTATCTAGACCTTATGCTATCTCTCTACAGTGAAACAATAGCAAAAGCCACTCGTATGGCCTAGGAGTAGCAATAATTATTGTTCTTCCTTTCCTCTCTTCTCTCCCCTATTTAGTACCTAGTGTGGGTCGAGCATTGTGAGGTTTGTTACAATTGCTGTTCGGCGTGTTCACTGATTGGTTTCTGGGCTGATTTGGGCTGGCTGGTACTGGTTTATTGTGAGAGAAAAATACTGTTGGCTTGTTGAATAAGTCTGGCTGAAACCAACAAGCGAACATGATGGTTGACTATTGTGAGGACCGAGTATATGGATTGGGTGATCTAAATACATTGTCGTTGCCTTAAGCCAAATTTGGGTGAAGTCACAACTAATATTATCTAGATAACTATCAATAATTGACTAACTATCAGTTAGGTGTTGTTTGGATCCACCAGCTAAGGATGCCTTTGAAACACTGATTGAAAAAATATATAAATGGGATAGGAATGCACATGCAAACAGAAGAATAAAAACACATAAAATTTACAGAATAGGTGTTTGGATCAATTGTGGAAAAACAGGAAACATGAGATTTGAGCATATGGCTCTGTTCGCTTTGCTGAAATTTGGCTAATGCTGCTGCTTATGCTGATTTATTGTGAGAGAAAAATACTATTTATTCGCTGAAAAGTACTGCTGAAAAACAGGGCGTATGTTTTTCCCCACATGTCCTGTGAAATCAAACGAGCGAGAGATTGAGAGAGAGAGAGTTTCTACGTTTTTCAGTAAGCAATTTCTACGAACCAAAGGACACTACAACGACTCAATCCATAGGGGTCCAAATTTTGCGTTTTTCCTACAATCAAATGGGGCCTAAAAGGTAGATGCATCTGTGGTTGTCTATTATGTCCTTTATTTTCTATTTGTTATTGGGAGGGCACATGGATAAAGGTAAGTGGCAGAGCAAAAGTACCTTTTGCAACCTGTTAGCTTTAGATGGGTGTCTAGCTAACAATTACTTGACCTATTAGTTGGGTCTATTTGGTTCCACAACAACTCTTTTTTAGCAACTATAACTATTAGTTGGATGGATCCAAATAGGACCAAGTACTTCCTTTGATTCAAAAGTATACACTGTTTTAACTTTGTTCCAAGCCAATTGTCTAATTTGAACTAACCTTATATGAAATATATTAACATCTACAATAACAGAATAACACACTATCAAGATATATTTCGTAGTACATATGATGAAACGAATTTGATGATACGCATGTTGATATATTTTTGCTTTTCTTTTGGTCGAATTTAGATAAGTCTAGGATAAAGTGAAAATGACCTATAATTTGGAACTCGGAAGGGTAGCACATGCTTTGAACTAACATGGAGGGGGATTGAACGTTGTTTTTCATATACTAAACGCCCTTGAGATTTTAGAGGGTACTGACTTCATTTTCTTTTAGAACTTATATTGAATCGACAAGTTCTATGGGTTTTGACGGCCATGTTAGTATGTATACATCTAGAATTCTGAGCTAAAGGTGCAAGCAAATCAAAGACATTTGGTTGAGTAATTTTATTACTATATTTTAAATTAACACATGTTCCCACCGCTTTATTTTATTCTACAAACTTCAAACCTTTGCATCTATAACTTGGATGTTGAAACTCATATAACTGCAAGTGTCAGATAAAATATGATACTATTTATTAGTCACGATAACGGCAAAGGTGCATCCATGCCACATCCAGCGCCAAAAAGGAAGGCTGTTCAAAATTTCGAACCATCCTTTGCATTAACGGCTCTAATCGTGTTCAAACGACCAAATCTGAACGTTAATGGGCTGCCCGGGAAGCGGCAGGCGCCCGCACGCAAGTTTAACATCCGCACGCCAGGCCCACTGCCCACGCTCCGCGCACGCCAACAACGCCCGAGAAACAGGAGAGGCTGCGTAGCACACGGGCCTCGCGACGCGACTCGCGGAACGGAAGCCCTAGCTTTTTCCTTGCGTTCTTCCACCCCCGGCCCCCTTCCCTTCCTCCCCCGCGCCTCCACCCCGCGCCCGCCTCCACGCCGCGCCATGTACCCGAGCCCGTACGCCGGCTCCGGCGCCGGAGGGAAGATCCGGCGCCGCCCGCCGCCCCGCGCCGCCTCCACGCCCTACGAACGCCCCCCCGCAGCCGCCGCCGCGCACCGCCTTGCGGCTGCGGCCGCTGCTGCAGCAGTGGCTTCCGCATCCTCGGAGCCGGCCGGGGAGCGCGGCGGTGGGAGCGGTGGCTGGGTGTCCCGGCTGGTGGACCCGGCCTCCCGCCTCATCGCGGGCGGCGCCGCGCGCCTCTTCGGCTCGGTGTTCCGCAAGCGCCTCGCCCCGCCGCCGGCCCCGTCTCCGCCGCTGTCGTCGCCTCCTGGTGAGCCTAAGAGTCATCTGTGCTCCTCTCTGCTCCCTGAGATTGGCATCTGCAACAGCCGTCCGTGATTTTGACTGGGGCTAGGGTTTCGGGCTTCCCATGCATGCTAGGGTTTACCTCACATTGGTAAGCACCTACGTAAGGTTTTGGGCGATTTTGGCTGTGGCAGATGTATTGCGGATGCATTGAGGTGAGCTCGTAATGAAGCCGAGTTGTTTTGCCGTGGTAGCTCACATGAGCTTTCCTGCAGAAACGGAAAGCTTTGAAACCGTGGTTTGCAGTTATGTATATAGTGCATTAGCATTGTTTAGATTTAGATTTGATTATATACTTCAAAAGGAAATATGTCACAATGATTGATTGGTGTATGCTAGAGTCTAAATTTTAGGGCTCGAGAGGTGTCTAACCTATTGGATCCTTGTGTTTTTATTGGTGGATGCGAAATAAAAGGGTTCTCTTACTCTCCCCATTCTTTCTTACTGTTGGATCTTAATTCTTATTAGCGATTGTGTGTAATGATTACCTCTAAATAAATTAATAAATTATATTGTTGCTGGTCTGATCACAGTTTTTGTGCTTGCAGGAAAAAATAATGAGCCAAAACAGGACTTGCCTGATTCAACACATGTTGTAAGTAGCAACTGACCGTTTGCAGTTAAACATAACACATTATATATTATGTTTAATGAGCCTGTGTTCTATTTGGTATCATTTGGTTCACCATTGTTCAGACCAGAACATTTGAAAACTCTATGCAGGATTCGCTTCCAATCCCAGAAGGTGGAATGGAGAAAGGGAAGAGCATAGTTGGCACATCAGATGACAAAGCATTGTCTGAAGTAGAGCACTTGTTAATGCGGAAGACATTCACTAAGTATGTATCTACATAATTACTATTCTTCAATTTCTTGTGTTTAATCTGCTATATTTTTCTTAAAATGTATTTTGTAAATTCTCAGTTCATAACTAGCATTCACCCTCACCCCTGGTATAGTGGCTATTATCTGGTTCTGTGACGTTCCACCTCTTCCAGTCTAAAACATATTTCAAATGAGATTCCCTTTTGTTGTACTGCTGCACGCAGTGTGCTCTTCGCCTTTCCTCTGTTTGTGCCTGCGTATTGCTTTCACAATGTATTCTTTGTTCAATGCTACTGAAGCTGTTCATGACGAGCATTACTTCCTTTGCAGGGTTGAGTTTGATCGTCTTACAGACTTATTGCGTGCAAGAACCATTGAGTCTGATCCACCTAAATCAATTGTTTCTCGTGAGGAAAAGAATGAAGAAAGTATCAGGATTGATGGAATCGGAGGCTCAGCATTACGTCATATGGATCTTGATGATTCTCCGGCTGTTAAAGTAAGGATTCAATTTGCTCATACAAGAGGAAGGCTTGTACAATTCTGTTATCCAATGCCTGAATACCATGAAATTTCATGCTGTTAGTTAGAGCCACAAGAGGAAGGCTTGTACAATTTATAGTTCCTTTGTCCTTGGAGTTCTGTGTGTATCACCAAGGCTCTTGAGGCGGTAGGGGGAGGTGAAGGCTTGAGGCGAGGTGATGTCACACCAATCAAGGAACAGTGGAATGCAGCAGAGAAAGTAGCAAAGAAAATGGGGAAAAAGATAAATAAAGGGAAGAAAGGGGAAGGAGAGGCAGGCCGAGCGCACCATCGAGTCTATACCCCTTTTCTTTGCGACTAACCTGAATCCTGAACTCCTGATTGCTCGATGTTCAAAATGTACTGCTTGCAGTGCTACTGCTCCCTCCCTGCTGGGTACACATCCCATCTCTGTGTCCCTCCTCTCTGCCACCACCCTTCCTGGAGGGGAGTGCTGCGTCGGCCATCAACGCCGAGCTTGGTGGGGGTGGGGGAGATGGTGGCTGCTTGGCCTGGCCATCAACTTCCCCAGCTACTCTTCATATTTTCTTCCTCTCTTCTCACTGCCTTTTTGGTAAACTGTCCATTATGCCTAGGCTTGCCGATGCGCCCTATCTACATTGTGTATCACTTAGATCCCTTAGAACTGCAAATTTATGTTACCAAACACTTGGCCCTATTTAAGGTCAATTTTGGTTATGTGTATGCTAAATGAGAATAATGGAGCATTACTGAGATTTTCTCCTTATAATTTAAAGACCTCATTTAAATTAAAGACTGTCAATTCTACATTTATAATTTGTTTCAGATAAAAACACGTGAAAAACAACAGCTTATGGTTGAAATAAGTTCCCATGCCATGTCTAGTAACTAGTTTTTGTTCCCTATTGGCTCCCAGTTAGTTTGGGGCCTTGGGGGCTAAATACACATAGGTCTCAAGTTTTAGTTCAGGGATGCAAATGACATACCTGTGCACATTTAGATTATTAGCTTCAACGCCTGTTGTTACTGCACTCCAAAATATGTTGTTAATAAAGCTGGTTAGATTGTTGGATCCATGTTTTTTCCTGTACTAATGTAAAATCACTCGTCTGATTGGATGCATGTAGCTCAGTAAGCATAATAATTTGTCTTGGTATATATACAATTGCTGACTTGCAGCATCAACCATTCAGTGAGCTAGGAAGAAGCTAACAAATGTAGCTTTGCTTTTAGGTATTGTTGTCTGAAACTTCTATTACCTTTTATATTTAATTCCTATCTAATTTGCACTTTTACAGGGTAATCATGGTGCTAGTTCTCCTACAGAACTCGCGATACAATATATGAGCTCTCGTTATTCGAGGGAACCCCAATCAAATAGTCTGCGGAGCCGATTGTTTCTTGAGAATAAAGGTGAAGCAAGCAACATTGCCAATGATAGGAGGTCCGGACCACCAATTGTTCAGGCACCACTTGAATTTCGGAAGGAAAACCCTAGTCTCCCTGTAAATGGCTATGGGACTTCGGGATTACGTGGGCGGTCAGCAATATATAGAATGTCTCGCTCTCCATATTTTAAGGTTGGTATATATCTAGTGCCCATTATGTCGGGTTCTTGTAGGTTGCTAGTTTTCTGATAAGTATAGTTTTGCATTGCAATGGCCTCAAAAATATAATTTTGACAATCAAATGTAAATGCTACTATAAAATTGCATTATTACCATCTAAGTTTACTTGTATCACCTTTTCATTTATACTTAACAAATATTGATGGCCAGTGCTGGTCAGATTTAAAATAGTTTGACTTAATGAGTTCTAGGATATCACCTTTTTCCTTCACCAGAGGTCACAAACACATATTTATTTGTATGTGCTCCACACAGAATGCTCTTGGTTCTACGACACTAGAAATTTTCTACTTGTTCATTTAATGAGTTGAGAAGAGCCTCCAAAGTTATTGGAAGTAATTTTTTGTTTATGCATCTTGTAGGGTAAGAACTATTCCAACGATTTGAACACGTCTTCATTGCCCCAACGAGCACAAAGTTTGCATGTTGGTGGCAGGCAGGTAATTTATTAAACATTTGTAGTACTGCATAGCTTTAAGTACTGAAGTATGCATTTTTTTCTTGGATTATACACACATATTAGAAAACGATGTGGATACGTTACAGAATTATGGTTGTGAACGTGTAAAATCTATGATTTTGCTCCTGATATCCGTGATGTGCCACATGCAAGTATTTATATGATAGAAGACAACATATCAACTTGTTTTATCGATCCTTGTATAATATCATGGAATCTAGGCTTGTTGGATACATCATTGAGGAACTTTCTTTGAGGTGTATGTAACTTCTGCGTGGTCTGAACTTTATGCACCAGAGTTTTCTCACTATACTCCCATCTTCATAACAGGTCTTGAAACGAAGTGGGGCTGAATTAGAGAATGAACTTGGATCTTTAGGCCCCATTCGTAGAATTCGGCAGAAGTCAAATATGATGTCTTTTAGAGATTCTCGTGCAAACCCTCAAGGAAGCCTTCTTACTAGCCATACAAGTGGTTCTTATTTCACTGAAGACAGCACATCCATTCAGTCTTCGAGCTCAAAAAGACTATTGGTTGGGAGTAGTCAATCTCTGCGACCCCTAGAATCCGAAAAGAATGGGGGAGATGGTAAATCTAGTGATAGCATTCCACCCATACCTGCTCAATCAAACAAGATGGCTGAGAAGATATTTGAGCAGCTTAATATAATAGCTCCATCGCCAAAACAGCAGCAGTCTGTTACTCCGAATGCTAGTAATTCTATGTCAAAGAAACCTGTTTTGCAAGATGCTGGGCCAAGCAGTATGTATAAGTTGTATAACCAATCTAGCTCCCTGAAGTTTCAAGATTTGGATGGTGCAAATGGACCCCTTGATACAAACTTGAATGGTTCCCTGTTGAAGAAAGACAAGCTAAATATAATAAAAGACGTACCGCCAAGAGCTGCCTTTTCTGATAGACCTACCCTTTTGGGGAACTCAGTTTCTGCTTCTAAATCACTGACGCCAGGCTTTAAAATGGCTGTGATAGAGGTATGAGAAATGTGTACTCTTTTTATCAAATGTAATGCAGTCATGTATCCAATACTTATGACCTGACACCTTTTTCTTACCGTTATGTTTTCAAGGAGTTGGATGATGATCTCGAGGTCCCTATTCCATCAAGTAAGATAGAGGTTGAAACAACTGAGCAAAAAATTGATTCAAATAGAAAAGAACAGAAGGTTGAACAAAATATATTAGAGCAAAGGGTCGAACCAAAGCTAAAGAAGAACATTGCTGGTTCTCCGGTTAGTGAACAGCCTGTAGCATCACTGTCTAAAACTGTCCCTTCATCTGGTGGTTTGCTTTTATCTAATGACCCTGGGAAGGCAGTACCCAATGCTTCTGTGGACAACAATACCGGTTTTGCATTCTCAAATGCACCTCCTGGCACCCGTCCTGCAACTGGTGTATCAGCAATGCCACTTGCTTCAGTTAAGGACGATAAACAGACTGGTGCTTCAAATTCTATTTTTGGCATCAAGCAGTCAATTGCATCAGATTCGGAAACATCAACTGTAGAAAACAAATCCACACTTGGGCAGAGGTGATTTCTCTTATATCCTTGTCTCTCTTTTGATGTTTCAGGGTCCGTTTACGTTATTAGTAGTAAGAATGTGCACCATAATTGCAATGTCTTATGTGTTACTGTGAGACTGAGTATTTATCTTATCATGAAATTGGTTAGACTTGGTGTTAGTAATTGGATGTGGATCCTTGATGGACAGTGGAGAGATATTTTTTTTTTTAACTTAGTGATACAAGTGATTCATTTAAAAAATCTATATAGTCTTAAAGCTGATCCTCCTGGAATGTAAGCCCAGTTGTTTTCAATGTTTTTAAGTCTGCTAATCTATTTTGCTTTTTATGTTTCCAGTGTCACGAAGCTCACAACATTAGCCAGCACTAGTCCAGAGAGAGGTGATAAAACAGAAAAAGCAGAAGATGTAGCTAAATCATCGGACAAGGTGTTGCCCTCAGCTGCATCAACAACATTGAACGCACCTCTCCATTTTACTTCTGTGGCATCTACTTCGAGCCTGAGCAATGGCTTCTCATACTCGCCACCAAAGCTCGAAACTGCTCCACCTACTGATAAACCTGCTATCAGCTCTGCTGCTTCCACCTCCATATTTGCTGTATCCAGTAGCAGTCCAGCTATTTCATCGTCTCCTGCATTTACAGCATTTAGTTTTTCTTCCAGCGCTCCGGTTGGCTCGTCAGTGGCAACATCAGCTAAATCAGATGGCACAACTGCTGAGAATAAGGCAGCTAGCACCATATCATTTGGTATAGGGGGTGCAAAAGATGAAGTGAAATCTGTGGCACCAGATGCAACCAGCAAGCCATCATCGAAACTTTTTACTTCACCTGTGTCATCAAGTATTGCAAGCTTTTCAAGTTCTCCCATCACATCTACGCCTAGTCTCTCCCCGGTTGCAGCTTCAAGTGATGCTGCTGGCATAGCTATGGCTGCACCATCTAGTACTTCCACTGCACCAGGTTTACAGTCTGCTTCAACCCCATCATTTACATTTCCGAGCTCTGGAAACAGCCTTTTTGGGTTCAGCTCGCCAGCCCAATCTACTGGCCTCAGCACACCATCAGTTGCTGGTAGTACCTCTCAACCATCAGCTGCTAGCACACTCTTTGGTAGTAAGCCGACACAGTCAGAGGGAACAATGCAACAACCATCCCAGAGTTCAAAACCACAATCTGGCTCACCATTCCCAGCCATGACTCCTGGAGTTGGTGCTTCCTCGTCCGGATCTGGGACCTTATCTTTTGGACTTGGAGCTTCCTCGACTGGTTCAGGGACCATATCTTTTGGTGTTGGAGCTTCATCTTCCGCACCTGGAACTTCATCAGCTTTTGGGGCAGCAGCTCACTCATCTGGACCTGGGGTTTTCTCTTTTGGGGCAGGAGCTTCCTCATCAGGATCTGAGACTGTTCCCTTCGGAGTTGGAGCTGCCTCATCTGGACCTGGAGCCGTGTCTTTTGGATCAGGAGCTACCTCGTCTGGACTCGGGGCCATGTCATTTGGAGCAGGAGCCTCCTCATCTGGACCTGGGATCGTGTCCTCTGGAGCAGGAGCCTCCTCATCTGGACCTGGGACCGTGTCTTTTGGAGCAGGAGTCTCATCTGGACCTGGGACTGTCTCTTTTGGAGCAACAACTTCCACATCAGGGGCTGGATTTGGCAATTCACCATTTGGAACTGGAGCTATGTTTGCGAACCCATTTAGCTCTAGCTCAAGTACTGGGTTCACATTTTCTTCACCTAGCTCTTCTGCTGGTGCATCAATGGTAGCCAGTACGAGTGTGTTTGCCAGCACCTCCACAGCTTCTTCAGCCTCAGCTTTTAGCAACCCTTTTGGCTCAAGTTCATCCCCACCCAGCACATTTACATTTGGGCAATCAGCTTCTTCAGGCAGCGGTTTTGCATTTGGAGCGCAGCCAGCACCAACGTTCTCATCTCAACCGTCATCAGTTTTCTCATTTACTTCAGCAAACACTAGCATGAACTCGTCTCCACAGCCTACATTTGGAATGACTAATACCAACACAGCCTTCGGCGTGGCTTCCCCCGGAAATGATCAGATGAACGAAGACAGCATGGCAGATGACATTAGTCAGGCGGCACCTGCGCCGGCGCCAATATTTGGTTCTTCATCATTTGGACAGCAGAATATCTCGCCTGCTGCCCCGGTATTTGGTGCTCCGGCAGTCCAGCCAGCTGGGGTTTTTCAGTTTGGGGGCCAACAAGGCTCAGCACAGCAGAACCCGTCCTTCCCAGCCGCTGGCAGTCTAGAGTTTCAGGGTGGGAATTTTTCGTTGGGCAGCGGGGGTGGTGGCGGTGACAAGTCGAACCGAAGGGTGATCAAGGTCAAAAGGACAACAAAGAAGAGATAAGGGTGAGCCCTCTGTTGGAATCTGCATTCAGTGGTGTCATTTGGGATTGGATTGCACCGCTTGGTAGCAACCTTGCCTCGGTTTATAATCAAGGGAATGAAGTTAACTACGATGAGGTTTTTTGGCCATACAGATTTCCCTGCAGCAGGACGATAACACCATATATATCTCATGGCTGGCTTGTAAACCCATCCTCAAGGTCAGTGGAGTCTGCCTCACTCGATTCATTTCCTGATCTGAGCTGGCCTGCATGTTGTGTGTAATATGCTTGTGCTCTTGGGGTGTAAAATAGAACAAACAAAGATGTGTCTCCAGGTGTAATTTTTGTTTTCTTGCCCCCAAATGCCGTCTTGATTTCTTTTCTCTGTGGTCTGCCTCCGGTATATTTGTCTCGGAGTGTAATGCACTGTTTTTTTTTTGTTCTTGGTTTATTACATTCAACAACAAGGTCAGAACTGTAGGGTAGAATCCCTATCCAAACTAATCATGCGTACGCATTGATTATTTACGTGTCTTCCGTGAGCTGTTGCGTGCTCACGCCACTCTGTGTTGTCCTTCTCGCAGCAGAATATTTTCGTTCCCGTGTGCTTGACCGGTTCTTCCCGAAAGCTACCGCTCGGCACCTATGTTTAATCCGTAATCAAACGGGCACCTGATTTGGAATTTTTTTGTCCGGCACAGCTGAAACTGGGATGTTACTGGCCACCTGCCGCGGCTGGTAGTCTGGGAGAGCCGGAGATCCGGACGGCCATTGGCCCCCGGACGGCGACGCGCTTTGGACTTTGCACAGCGGAGCGGCGCGACCCGGTCGGTCGGCCACCCACGCGCAAGGCGCTCTCGCTGGTGCTCGTTTCATTTCAACCCCGCTTTCCCTCCGCGATCATGGAAGTGGAAGAACCGGGGCAACAGGACAAAAACAATGACACGGGCGTCGTGCCTCCTCGCCGTTCCCCACTTCGCGCCCTCTTCCTCCTAGCTCCTGCTCCTTCCTCGCCGTGCCATGTCAAACTCATCAACAGCTAGACACGAGTAGCCACCCAATCATTGCCCCCTCGGTCCCAAACTCCCAACTGCGCGTATCCACGGCAGCCTAAACCGCCACAGGTCGCCCCACCCCCCACCCACCCTGCTGGATCTCTTTTTTGTTCGCTTCTTGGTCCATTCATACTTCCCCTCACGCGGCACGTAACGAGGGATCACGCATTTGCACCCACAGCTCCTGCCCTTTTGTTGCCCCCCCCCCCCCCCCCCCCTATTCATGCTCTCACCACTTCTTCTTCTTCGAGCTAGCTGCCTATCATGGTCATGGTCGAGCTGCTGTCCCTCTGTTTGTTATCCTCGGTCCTGTACAGAGGTGGCTCTCCAAGTCTCGAACCCCTATCTTTGCCTCGAGCAATTTGGTTTCTAGCATCTGTGAGTGCTCGCCTTTGACTTCTTCTTCCTCCACCTCACCTGCCGCGCCGGCAGGACGACGAGGTCCAAAAGTTTGGTTATTGTTGATGCGCAGGCATAGCTGCTGTCCCAAGGCGTCTGATTTCTGCATTGCGAGCTCCGGGATACCTTGTCTGGCGTTGACTTCGACACGCACTCGAGGCGATCGGCGCATTTTTTTTCCATCTTTGATCTTGGCTTTCCATAGTTTTCCGCGCGAGGTATCCGATCTCCTGCCCGGAAGAGGTCCGTTCCCGGATGCTGGAAGAGACATACACCCATACATCCGCGACGTGATCTGAGCCGGCGCAGAGCTCGAGGAGTTGAGAGCTGTGTTTCTTGGATCCGAGCGGGGGTCAGCTTGGGCGCCCGCCCCGATAAAGATTCCGGCGACTCGTGTTCTCCCCGCCCGCCGCGATGGGGAACACGTGCGTCGGCCCCAGCATCACCAAGAACGGCTTCTTCCAGTCCGTCTCCACGGTGCTGTGGAAGACGCCGCAGGACGGCGACGCGCTGCCCGCCGCCGCCAATGGCCCCGGCGGCGCCAGCCCGGGCCGGTCGCAGTCGACGCCGCTTCCGGCGCTGCCGAAGCCGGCGTCCGACGTGCACGTCGCCGTGCAGAGCAAGGCCCCTGAGCCCGTCAAGATCGCCGCCTCCCACTCGGAGCCGGCGTCCAAGGCTGCCGCCGCCGCCACGCAGGACGCCAAGCCTGCCAACGCCAACGCCAACGCCAGCCCCAGCCCCAACTCGTCGGCCGAGGCGCCGCCCAGGCCGCGTCCCAAGGTGCCGCAGGTGAAGCGCGTGTCCAGCGCCGGGCTGCTCGTCGGCTCGGTGCTCAAGCGCAAGACGGAGAACCTCAAGGACAAGTACAGCCTGGGGCGGCGGCTCGGGCAGGGCCAGTTCGGCACCACGTACCTGTGCGTGGAGCGGGCCACCGGCAAGGAGTTCGCGTGCAAGTCCATCATCAAGCGCAAGCTCGTCACCGACGACGACGTCGAGGACGTCCGCCGGGAGATCCAGATAATGTACCACCTGGCGGGCTACCCCAACGTCATCTCCATCCGCGGCGCCTACGAGGACGCCGTCGCCGTGCACCTCGTCATGGAGCTCTGCGCCGGGGGCGAGCTCTTCGACAGGATCGTGCAGAAGGGCCACTACACCGAGAGGAAGGCCGCCGAGCTCGCCAGGGTCATCGTCGGCGTCGTCGAGGTGTGCCACTCCATGGGCGTCATGCATCGGGATCTCAAGCCGGAGAACTTCCTCTTCGCTGACCAGAAGGAGGAGGCCGCTCTCAAGACCATTGACTTTGGTCTCTCCATTTTCTTTCGCCCTGGTGAGTTTCTGCGATCACGTTGTGAACATAACCTTTCATTCAAAAAACATGTCGACGCGAATGGTATTGTACCATGCTTTTTTCCCCCTTTGACATGATCCCATCAACATTTGATCAACATTATCAACAGTATGTGATGCAATGCAATGATTCTCAGTTTCTCATCAAACCAATTATGATGCGGTTTTGATGATCCTATTTCTATCAGTTACAGAGACAATGGCATCTGTTATTCAATTTACCAATTCGATGTTCACCAGAATTAGAATTCAGAATATTGTCATTCATTAGCTGTGATATGTGGTTAGTGATACACATTATGTTTTTATTGCTGATGTTCTGGTGAAAATCTGATTCTTGTCACTTAATTTATTTGGAAGGATTTTATTTGTGCCACCAACAGTTGAGACATATACAGCTGCATATCTTCACTTGTCTGCAACTCTGCATTCCATCCTTGTGATGATATCAATCATTCTCCATTCCCCTCAACATTTACATTCCATCTTACTGCAGGTCAAATATTCACCGACGTCGTTGGTAGCCCTTACTACGTCGCACCAGAGGTCCTAAAGAAGAAATATGGTTCAGAGGCAGACGTTTGGAGTGCTGGCGTAATCATTTACATCTTGCTCTGTGGAGTGCCACCATTTTGGGCAGGTGCAATACTATGCTCTTTTCAGTAGTCCAATGATACTGATACATCAGTACAGCTTCATGCAAATTTTCTGGCCAATCTCTTGTACTGATCACTCACTTCACTTGTTTGTCAACCAGAGAACGAGCAGGGCATATTTGAGGAGGTTTTGCACGGGAGGCTTGACTTCGAGTCGGAGCCGTGGCCCAGCATCTCCGAAGGCGCCAAAGATCTTGTGAGGAGAATGCTTATTAGGGACCCAAAGAAGAGATTAACCGCTCATGAAGTTCTACGTGAGTTCCTGACTTACCATCAATCACATTGCTTCCCTGTTCATGGCTGCCTGCATTCCCATTTTTGAACAAGTGCATCCCTTCCACTGGCTGATGTATTTCTGAAGCATGTTGTCTGTTATCATGTTGCAGGGCATCCGTGGGTTCAGGTTGGTGGTTTGGCTCCTGATAAGCCGCTGGATTCCGCTGTTCTTTCTCGTATGAAGCAGTTCTCGGCAATGAATAAGCTGAAAAAGATGGCTCTTAGGGTAAGTCGTTTGGTCTTGAAAGAGTTGTTTCACACACCTCTATTTTGTGCATTGGTGTTGGACCTTAGCTACCATCGTCTTGCGCTTGTACTCATGCCCCCAGTCAATACCTGCTGTATGTGTTAGGATCATAAATGTGTACCTCTCTGTGTAACCGTAGATCCGGTGTGAGCCTTCTCACCTTTTGCGAAGATTCACCGCTCTGTCCATGGCGCCGTAGCAGCTTGGACGCCAGTGTAGAGGCAGCTCCGGCTCGGTGAAGTCCGTAGTGGTACGGTGATGGCCCTGCAGGAGCGACGGCGGTGGCGGGGCACATCCCGTCGCTGGCAGCACGTCTTTAGGATCGGTTTAGGGTTTTCTCTGTAGGCGGGTAGCGGCTCCGTTCAACCTCGTAGCCCGAGCCTTGATCCCCACCTTTCTTTTATGCGTGCTGTGCGACATGGGCCCACCAACCGTATTAGGGTTGGGCTCCCCCGATCAGGGAGCAGAGACAAGGGCTCAATAGGCCGTTGGGCCTATTGGTGGAGATCAACTAACATTCTCCCTCTTGATCTCATTCCATCTTTCACTTTCATATCATTTACTTTTGTTCATTCCATTACAGATTAGCGCATAGAGCATGTCTCATCGTCATGGTCCATTGTCGATAGACTTAACAGCTACAATACACTACTCTATTCTAAAATAGATACTTATCTTTGAACATTCTTTTGTCCAGGAATTTTAGGCTTTCCCTTAAACCCATGCTAGCTACATGTTATTTGAACACCATGTTCTCTGAACATGTTGGGTGGTAAGCCTTTTGTAAGCGGATCCGCGAACATCTTTTCTGTACTTATATGCTCAAGACTTATGACTTGATCCCGGACTTTATCTTTCACAACATAATACTCTATGTCAATGTGTCTGGCAGCACCACCTGACTTATGTTGTGAGCATACTATACTGCCAGATTATAATCGCAGTATAACTTAAGTGGTCTATAGATGTCGTCAACCACCTTCAAACCAGGTATGAACTTCTTTAGTCAGTTCACCTGCCCATTGCCTCACAATACGCTACAAACCGTCATACATTGTGGATGATGTAGTGACAGTTTGCTTAGAGCTTTTCCATAAAATAGCTCCCCTTTGCGAGATGATAGAAAATCCATGTCTGGATATGTATTCACTCTCGCATAATCAGAATCTGAATAGCCCACCATGTGGAGTGAATCAGATCTTCTATATGTCATCATGAGGCCTTTCGTTCCTTGCAAATAATGCAAGACTTTCTTTACTAATTTCAGTTTTCTATTCCAGAATTGCTCTGGAATGTACCAAGTAAAACCCGGTAACAAATGTCAAGTCAGGGCGCGTACATACTTGAGCATGTTGCAAGCTTCCGACAGCTGAAGCATATGGAACCACTTTCACTTTATCGATTGAGCTCATATTGGTTCCTGGGGCATTAAAAATCCCCATATCTGTTGCCCTTGACTATAGGAGCAGGTGAGGGACTACATTTGTGCATACTAAATTTCTTTAAGATCTTTTTCAAGTATGCCTTTTGTGATAGTCCTTATACTATTTTTCTTCTATCTCGGTGAATCTCGATCCCTAGAACAAACGAGGCTTCGTCAAGATCTTTCATATCAAATTTCTTTGTCTCCAGTAGTAGACTGACATCACTACTAGCAAGTAAGATATCATCTACATACAGGACAAGGAAGATAAACTTCCCATTCTTAAACTTTGTATTGACACAATTGTCCTCTACATTCTCTTTAAACCCAAAATTCTTTATAGTCTGATCAAACTTCAAGTACCACTGTCTTGAAGCTTGTTTTAATCCATAAATGTATTTCTTTAGGCGGCATCCCATTCGTTCTTTCTTTCCATGACAAAACCTTTCGGTTGTGCCATGTAAATATTTTCCTCCAAGTCTCCGTTGAGAAATGTCGTCTTTACATCCATCTGATGTAGTTCTAAATCGTAATGTGCCACTAATGCCATTATAATTCTGAAGGAATCCTTACATGAGACTGGAGAAAAGGTCTCATTGTAATCAATCCCTTCTCTTCGCATAAAGCCTTTTGCCACAAGTCATGCTTTATATTCCTCTATATTCCCTTGAGAGTCAAGTTTTGTTTTGTAGACCTATTTTACAGCCTACTGTTTTGGCTTCTTTAGAAATTATTTTCAAGTCCCAAACTATATTGGCATTCATTGATTTCATTTCATCTTCTATGGCCTCAAGCCACTTTGATGAATGATCACTTCTCATGGCTTCTTCAAATAAGGTGGGATCATCCTCCATTTGAAATTCCTCAGTGTTGTACACTTCATAATCAGCAGGAATAACTGATTTTCTAACTCTTTGAGACCTTCTAGGGGCCTCCACTTTTGGCACATCTTCTGTTTGAGGCTGTTGTTGCTCCCCCTCATGTGTGGCATTAGGTTCTATAGAATCCTGAAGAACAGGTTTCTTATCATTATTCATTGTTGCCACAGATGGGATAACAACAGGTGTTGGCACCACAGTATCTAGCATTATCGGTGCAGCTATAGCAGGTAGTGAGAAAATTGGCTCATGAATCATTGGAGTGGGCGTTTACACCCGCTTCACTTCAAGGTCAATTTTTCGAGCTACCATGCTCTCCCTCATCAATTCGTCCTCTAGGAAGACAGCGTGTCTCGTTTCCACAAACTTTGTATGTCTCTCTGGACAGTAGAAAACGAAAACTTTTTGACTTTTCTGGGTAGCCAAACAAATGACAACTTACTGTTTTAGGATATAACTTTCCAACGTTTGGGTTAAACACTTTAGCCTCAGCAGGGCTCTCCACATTCACGGAAGTGGTTTAGCGAGGGTACTCTTTCTGTCCACAACTCATACGGTGTTTTGGGCACCGACTTTCTTGATACTCTATTGAGAATATGAGTGGCAGTTTTAACGCCTCCATTCACAGGCTCAACTGTAAGGTGGAGTAACTTATCATACTGCCCACCATATCCATCAGGGTATGATTGATTCTTTTAGCTACTCTATTCTGCTGAGGTTTGCCCGGTATAGAATACTGGACTACTTTGTCATTCTCCTGTAAGAACCTTACATAAGGTCTAGGAACTTTGGCCATATGGGGTATGCCGACCGTAGTACTCTCCCACGGTCAGACCTAACTATCTTTATCTTTAAATTGCGTTGGATTTCAACTTTTGCCTTAAATATCTACATTTATCAAATGCTTCTGTTCTTTCTTTGATTGGATAAATATAGACATAACGGGAGTAATCATCTGTGAATGTTATGAACGAATCATTACTATCCACACTCTTTACAGGAAACTGACCACAGATGTCTGTGTGAATAATCTGAAAATTTTCTGCGCTTCATTTGTCATCTTTCTTAATCTTCTTTACATACTTTTCTTTTATGCATTCTCTGCATTGTTCTTAATCTGAGAGCTCTAATGGAGGAAGAATATCATTTTTAACTTGTCTTTTTATTCTCCCCCTCGAAATATGGCCTAAACGACAGTGCCATAATTTCGACAACGCATCGTGAGCTCTCTTATGCCACCATTTCCAGAGTAACACTCTGTCACCAGCTGCTTTATCAGCTGGGTAGCATATGTCTTTAAAGAGCCAGTGAACTAACTCTTTATTCTATCGAGGTACTCGGTGACCGCGTCACACTCTGGGATTAAGCCCACAATTGCAGGTTCAATCATGTTCTTTATCACAGCCAAACATTTCTTATTGGCAGTGACCCACTTCCTATGCACAAAAGTCATAGGACTATCTTTTGGGATTTAAAATCCCTCTCTTTAGTTGCCTAAGTGGCATCATTATCTTTTGTCTCCCTCACCGGTGCCACAAACTCAGTGGAACACGGTGAGGTGACTACCCAGTCCACCTTAGACAAGATGAAAACCAGGTCAAAACTTTTCTTAACATAAAATTAACACCATTTGCATGCCTTGATTCCAACGTTGGTCAAAATCAAAACATACAACTATTCTTATACACTAATGCTACATCACCGTTGGGCAGAAATAGAATTAATGCATAAATCATTAACTTTTATAATTGTTCTTACACACTAATTCTACATCACCGTTGGGTAGAAATAGAATTAATGCATAAATCATTAACTTTTATAACTGTTCTCATACACTAATTCTACATCACCGTTGGACAGAAGTAGAATTAATGTATAAATTATTAAAATTATCAACTTTTCTTATACACTAATTCTATATCACCGTTGGGCAGAAGTAGAATTAATGCATAAATCATTAAAATTATGATATTGTTATTAACAACGTTGGTCAGAAAATAACAACATCATAATCATGTTAAATCTCCTTTTCTCCAATTAAATATCACATTGATTCAAAATAACTGGAGAATAAACAACTTCTTTAGCAGCGGAAAAATTTTCACTCAATTTCTTGAATTTTACCCACAGGGAAAAATTACTTTTCTATTTTTCTTTTGAGCCAATTTGCATTTTTCAATTTTCTGGAAAAAGAAAAAAATGCAAAACTGGACTCAAACTTTACTGTTTCGGCCCAAAAACCGCAAAAACGGCTCGGCCCATTTCTTTTCGCGCGCACAGAGAAAAATTACTTTTTCTATTTTTCTTTTGAGCTATTTTTCATTTTCCAGAAATTAGCAATTACTGGAAAAGAAAAAATCAAAAACTGATCTGGATTCTTTCACTGTTTTCGGCCCAACCGGCAAAGCGGCCCACGGCCCACGTCCGCGCACGCTGTCCCGCGCGCTCCCCCCGCGCCCAGGCCGCAACCTGGGCCTGGGCTGGGATTCCGGCCTCGCGCGCTCGCCCGCCTGGGCCACGACGCTGGCCCGCGCATCTGGCGCCGTTGAATCCAATCGGACGGCCGAGCGGGCGTTTCGGCCGGTCAAAACCCCAGCGCCGCTCGGCTCCCCACAACCCTAGCGCCATTCGCCCCCTGCCTTTCTCTCTCTTCTTTCTCTCTTCGCCGCTTTCCTCTCCTCTCTCAGCCGTAGCGATGAAACCGAGCGAGAGCGAGCAAGGCGAATGAGTGGAGCAGCGAGCCCCGGCGCCATCGCCGGCCCCCTCGCCGGCGTGCGCGTTCCCCAGTGGGTGAGCGCGCCGCCGTCGAGCGGCCTGGCCGCGGCGCCTCTGTGGCCGGATCCCGACGAGCAGTGCCCCCGGCCGGCCCTTTCTTTTCCCCGCGCGCCGGAGTGCACGGCGGCGAGGTAAGCCACCCCCTTTCCCTCTTCCCCTTTCGGTTTCTTTGGTTCTTGTGCTCGGATTTCATCCGATTTGGGGATTATGGTTAGGGTTTGGGGATGGGGTTTCACTGTTTTCTTTTTCCCTTGCTCCCCAATCGGATTTAGATCTTGTTTGCTTTTCTTTGTTTGACCGATTGGGTGGGTTAGGGTTTCATTTTCTTTTGATTTCTTTTCCTTTTCGGAGTTCATCCGAATGGGTTCCCTTCCCATCCGAATCGGTTCCTTTCCCCTTCTCCCTTTCTCCTTTCCCATCCCCTTCTTCTTTTCGATTTGGACTGTGTTCTTCTCTTTTCCGATCCAGTGGATGGGAATAGGGTTTAGATCTAGGGTTAGGGTTCGGAAAACGACCTACCCCTTTTCCCTTTCTCTGATTTGAGTTTTCTTTTCTCTTATCCGAACTGATGTGGGGAATTAGGGTTTGGATCTAGGGTTCCTTTTCTTCTTCCCCTTCGGATCTGAGCGGGTCTAAGCCGAATCCCATTTCTTTCTTTTCTTTTCGCTTGTTCACCCGAAAAGGGGATCTAGGGTTAGGGTTCGGTTTTCTTTTGATTTCTTTTCTTTTCTTATTTGTACCGAATCCCTCTTTTCCCCTTCCTTTACTTCTTCTCTGATCCGAACACGGATCTGTTCTTTCTTGCCGTGTCAGTGCGGCACTTTTCCCGCGCGGTGGCGGTGGTGACCGGGGTTCCAGTGACCTCCGCCACCCCCGGTCCCTTTTCCGTTTCTTTTACCCGATTAGGGTTAGAGTCACACAGAGACAACCTTGCTCTGGTACCAATGTTAGGATCATAAATGTGTACATCTCTGTGTAACCGTAGATCCGGTGTGAGCCTTCTCACCCTTTGCGAAGATTCACCGCTCTGTCCATGGCGCCGCAGCAGCTTGGACGCCAGTGTAGAGGCAGCTCCGGCTCGGTGAAGTCCATAGTGGTACGGTGATGGCCCTGCAGGAGCGACGGCGGTGGCGGGGCATATCCCGTCGCTGGCAGCACGTCTTTAGGATCGGTTTAGGGTTTTCTCTGTAGGTGGGTAGTGGCTCCGTTCAACCTCGTAGCCCGAGCCTTGATCCCCACCTTCCTTTTATGTGTGCTGTGCGACAGGGGCCCACCAACCGTATTAGGGTTGGGCTCTCCCGATCAGGGAGCAGAGAAGGGCCCAATAGACCGTTGGGTCTATTGGTGGAGATCAACTATCAGTATGGCCATTTGGCTGATGCAAGACGCATAACTGATTCTGTGATTCATGCAAAAAACAAAAGGAAATATTTACTGGCATCCATCCATCCATCCAAATGGTTGAGCTGAATGCTGTTCCTGCCGAAGAATGGCTTTGTCCTGATATATGTATGTTTGTTTGTTTGCAGGTGATCGCCGAGAACCTATCCGAGGACGAGATCGCCGGGCTGAAAGAGATGTTCAAGATGATCGACGCGGACAACAGTGGGCAGATCACGTTCGAGGAGCTGAAGGTGGGCCTGAAGAAGGTTGGCGCCAACCTCCAGGAATCGGAGATCTACGCGCTGATGCTAGCCGTAAGTGATCCAGTTTTCATCTTTGGATTCTCCAAGTCACGGCAGATAGACAGAGATCCCTCCCTGCTGAAAAAAGGAAAATTAACTCTTTGTTGTGGTTGGGCAACACGCAGGCGGACGTGGACAACAACGGCACGATCGACTACGGCGAGTTCATCGCGGCGACGCTGCACCTGAACAAGGTGGAGCGGGAGGACCACCTGTTCGCGGCGTTCCAGTACTTCGACAAGGACGGCAGCGGGTACATCACCGCCGACGAGCTGCAGGTGGCGTGCGAGGAGTTCGGCCTGGTCGACGTCAAGCTGGAGGACATGATCGGAGAAGTCGACCAGGACAACGTCAGTATATATTTATGTCCCCTCGTTCCGTCTGTCTGACAGAGCTCTGAATCTGAATTGTTCTGAACCCGTGGCTGATTTTTTTTTTCAAAAAAAAAATGCAGGACGGGCGCATCGACTACAACGAGTTCGTTGCGATGATGCAGAAGCCGACGGTGGGTCTCCCCAAGAAGGCCGGCCTGCAGAACAGCTTCAGCGTCGGCTACAGGGAGGCACTCAGGATGGCCTGAGTTGGGGATGATAGTTGCCTCTCCTCTCCTGCTGCGTGTAGATGATATTGGAGTTTGGACCTGAGTGAGTACAGTTGCTGTAGAGACGGTACTTCATAGCATAGGACTGATGAGATGAGTCGAAGCAGGCTCGACCCGCTCGAGACGTGTACATGTGCCATAGAGGCGGCCCTGGATCGGTTCGACTGCTTGGTTCCAAACGGTTTTGTTTCATGTCGCGTGCACATGTGCCATATCTGCCTGATATATACTACTAGTATATGCCGCGCGCGTCGGTGACGCGACGCGATACCTATCCGCCGAGCTCTGACGGGATTCTGTCGCCTTCTCCGGCCACCAACCCGGCAGCCGGCAGCCCAACGCCCCGACGTAGCCGCCGGCTGGATTCCCGTGGCGGTGGGCGCTTTTGTGCTTTTGTGTCGCGTCTGAGTTTGGTTGGGCCAAGTTCCGACGCGGCCCAACAAACCGCTCCGAATTTATCGCGCTCCGGCCTCAGGCCCAGCCCGCCAAGCCTCACGGCACGGCACTGCCGGAGTTGGCGATTAACGTGCATGGTCCTGACGGAGTTCTCAATCACCGCCTCACCAGCGGTCATGTCATGCTTCGATTTGTGTACTCTCAAAGCCTGAAACCCCCACCACACCAGCAACACCCACTTGCACGATGGGTTCAGCCGTTCAGGATCCGTTCATGACTTCCCTGTCCGGCTGTTCCTGGGACACAAATGACAAACCCGTAGTGCGTCCGTTAAACCTGGATGCTACCGTTAGCGTGCGTCGCCCGTCGGGACCACGCGACTACTGACCACCAGAAGAGCGGCACCTATCTTCGGTTTACTGCAAGGTTAAAATCTGCCATTCTGCCTGTTGTTTGGGACTAGCTTTTTCTCACTGTCAAACGGACCGCTACCGGTAGTATAGCAGGAAGCAGACCTTTCCTTTGAGTTAGTTGTTCGCCATTAAGACCCTTGGTCATAGATACTAGTTTCGGCCCCGTTCGCTGGTCTGAAACTGACTAAAAAAACACTCTTCCGGCTGAATTGTTGCGAGAGAAAAACACTGTTCCGACTGAAAAAAAGAAATCAAACCAGCCGAATATGGGGTAAGCCGAAAAAGGCCTACCATCATGCAAAGCCATCCGGCATTAGCTGTCGCCTGCTTGCAGCATGTTCAGTTGGCTGGTTCGAATCGTTGCTGGTTCATGAAGAAATACCGCTGACTGATTTATGTGAGAAAAAAATACTATTCCAGCTGAAAATTTACGATCATTTGCGATAAGCTACAGCCAAACGAACAGGCCGTTGATTAATAGCACCAGCAGCTTCTGAGTTGGAGCATCCCTGGTTTATTGTTCACCAGACCCGTCATGTTCTCCAGAAGATTCCTCCCCACTGTCACGACTCTTGCAAGTGCAACGCAGGTACACCCAGACACACATCACACAGCCTCGAAATCACAATCTTACAAAGATTGATCCCGACGAATGCGACAAATATCCTCACGAAAAATATATATATTAAAAAAAGAAGGAAAAAGGAATAATAGTAAGAATGATTGCGTGTTTACCCGATATTCTCATTGTCAAAACGGGAACAGAAGCAAAGAATGACAGGAAAAAAAACAGAAAAACAAAACGTTTTTAATTCCTTCCTATACAGACGACGGCCCTGGGCTTGTTCATGTATGGACAATTTTTTTTTCTGCCTTTCTTTTTCTCCTTTTCTTTTTCTGGACACACCAACAACCACCGAGTTTACATCCCCCACCTGATTCATTCATTATTATTCTCATAATAAACAAAAAAGAAAAAAAAAACAAATAATGTGGACGGCTTCCTCCCTCTCCAGCGCCAGCCCATCATCAGTTCGTTCTTCTTTCGGTATCATGGAGATCCAAATCCTTTCTCCGTCTACTGGCAGCTTGCGAATCGCGATCGCTGACCGAAGAGCCCAGCCATTTGGCACGTTGCTTCTAACAATTTGCCTGCAAGGTGTTTAGTTGGGGAACAAAAGCGTGAGACTAACTGCATGGTTAAGAAAATAATGACACTGACATGGTGCCCAACAGAAGAAATAATACTTTGGTAGAAAGTAGCAAGAATAAACACTAGATTATGCTGTAAACAGATAACCTGTCAAATCAGCAGGACAGCACCCGATGCCTAATAAATATTTATGCCAAAGAAAACTTGCAGATTTTAAAACATATATACTATTTTTTTCATGCTTAAGGGACATGACCCTGGCCGATGGTAACTTGGCTTCGAAGGCTACAAGCAGAAACGAATAAAAACCATCTATGCAAGGTGGGATGGGTCTGCTATCAAAATCACGTGGAACTGAAAATACAGGGTGGAGACTGGAGATTACCCAAAAAAAGCTACAGACTAAACGTATCAAATTATGCAATCAGCATTGCCATGTTGCAATCCTAGAATATCATTGAGAAACAATCTCCCAGATCATGACGCACGGGCTACTGGAAGAGAATCTTCCCAGTTTCAACAGCGCAGAACTGGCCCAGTGAATTTTAGGTCCCTGCCCTTCAGACTCATTCCTAGAAGGTTTTGGTATATTCCTGCTCCCAAGTTACCAATCTTGAGTAGCCATCTGATTTCACGATAAATGCTAACCAAGGCCTACAGAGGTTTAGTGGCTTGGATTGAACTGAGCTTAATTCAGCTTATTATATGTATGTTTTTGAGGTTCTCCCTCCCTAACACAGGCCAGATTTTGATTTCGTTCAGTTATCAATTTCTGCAGTCTGAACACTACCAACTATTGCTATTTTCCCCTACAAGGCACACAATTTGGCCTTGCCCTACCTCTAAGCATAACTAATTTATTTAGCTACTATTCCACCGAAACTATGACAAGAAGGACGTGACAGAGGCTTCGGCATGAGACTTTCATGCTTTGCAAAAAGGCAAAATTGTTGCTCATGTGTCATGGGTTAAAGGGTAGTGTTGCTTGCAGTCCCAGGAACGGCATCAGCCATCAAACAGATGCTGAAGGCAACTACCCACCAATATATGCTCAACCATCACTATTGCTTCAGTTCACATCCATGTTTTCACGGTGGTCACACGTTGGCCAGTACAGATGTTGAGCATTTGTAACACATCATATAAAAAACCTTCGAAACTACAGTAATATTGGTTGGTTCACAGACAGTCATGGTAGAAAATGTCCAAACGGGCACCGACAGTCCCATACGCCCTCCAATAAGGCCATGTCAATTGGATAGTAAGGAACCCTAATTGCTGCTTCTATTTTATGCCAACGCCTTCGTCTTTATTCTACTACCGGTACTCATCACCCACCAACTGATAAATTATTAATCCTGGCCGCTAGGATCGGAACACTCACCGGTACCCTCACCGACAACATTCTGACCGCTAACTGATCAGCTCGCGTTGATTGATGTTAATAATCAGTTGCAAAATTAATCTACAAACCTCCCCCAATCTAGATTACGAGCTGTAAATTTCGGTGCTATTATTGAAACAAGGACAATGTGTTGGGCTACTTTTGAGCAATCTGTAATGATACGAGCAGGACGGAAAGGACCAGGTCCAGATCTGAAGGTAGGTACTGACCTCGCCGGAGCTTGATCTTCTTCTTGTTGGTGACGATGGCAGGAGGCTTCCTGTTCGGGTCGGCGGTCTGTGTGGCCTTGGTGTCATCCGGCGCGAACAGCACGGCGTCAATGCCCTGCACGGAGATCCTACCGTCGGTGTAGATGTCCGGGTCGAAGAGGTAGGCGGAGCCCTCGCCCTGGCCGAACTTGACGGAGCCGTCGGCCTCCCGCGCCACCACCTTGTGCGGCAGCCGCAGCGTGTCGTAGCGCACCTTGCCGAAGCGGCGCACGGCGTTGTACATGGACTCCTCGGTCTGGTACTCCGGGATCATGTGGTAGTAGAGGATGTTCTCCGGCGACCCCGGCTCGCTGAGCTGGTCCGTGGTGAGGCGCGCCATGGCCTCGTCGTTGGGGGCGAGCACGGTGAGGACGTAGCCCTCGGAGACGAGGCGGCCCATCTCGGTGGCGAGGGAGGTGAGGTTGACGAGGATGTCGGCGAGCTCGTTGTAGCCGCCGTAGAGGAGCAGCGTCTGGATGAAGTCCTTGACCTGGCTGTGCCCGTCGAAGTGGTGCTTCCCGGAGCCCGGCCCCGGCGCGGGCGCGGGCGCGATGGAGGGCCCGGGCGCCATGGCGTCCCAGATCGGGAGCACGGGGGGCGCACCGGGGGGAACCGGCGACGCGGGCTTCTTGAGGCGGTGCGTCCTGGGGTCCACCTCGGGCGCGCCCGTGGGCAGCACGGCCGAGATCGCGGCGAGGCTGCGGCGGCGGTTGAAGTCCTCCTGGACGGAGCGCGGGACGAGGAGGCGCTCGATGCCGTGGATGACCCCGTCGGGCCTGAGCACGGCGTCCGGGCGCGTGACGGCGGCGTGGCCGACGCGCATGCCGGTCCCTGCCGCGGCGAGCTCGACCTCCTCGCCGGAGAGCGTGGGGTGTGAGGCCGCGGGCCAGGCGTCGGAAGGCAGGCGCGAGGGGAGGACGTGGTAGAGCAGCAGCGCCTGGAGCGACTTGAGGTTGCGCGGCTCCAGCAGGAAGCGCTTGAACTCCGGGTCGAGGTCCCGCTCCAGCGCCTCGTTCCGCGGCGCGAAGATGGTGACGTTGTGCTTCCCGACGGCGTCCTCCAGCGTCTGCAGGAGCAGCGCCTTCTCCACCAGCTCCGCCAGCTCCGTGTAGTGCGAGTCCAGCAGCGCCACCAGCACGGAGTTGGAGTTGACCCCGACAGCCGCCGCCGCCGCGCCGGCAGCGCCGGAGCCGGAGCCGGCGGCGGGCAATGTGGGTTCCTGCGGCGCCGTCTCCTCGGCGGCCGCCTCCGCCCCCGCCAGGAGCAGGAGGAAAAAGACAAGGGCGCCGTGCACCGGCGCGCCCATGCCTGCGCGCGCGGCCTCGGCTCCCTGTGGATTGCTCTGCCTCCTCTTCCTCCTCCTCCGCCGCCGCCGCTGCTCGGAGCTCGGTGGTGCGTGTTGCGCTGCCCTCCTCCTCTGCGCTCTAGCTCTCTCTCTTGTTCGCAGCTAGGTCGATTTGTTGGCTGGGGAAGAAAGCGAGAGGATGGAGTAGTAGGCTAAGCTAAATGGAGGTGGGTGGTGTGAGCCTTTCTTTTGGGCGTGCTGTTTTTCCACTTTGTATGTAGAGAGAGAAAGGGGGGGGTGAGGTGTGTGTGAGAGAGCTTGCTTATAAGTGAAGAGAGAGAGAGAGAGAGAGAGAGAGAGGCGGGGGAAGCAGAGCCAGAGGCCAGAGCCAGCCAACCGAGCCGACGGAAGGAGAGAGAGACGTGAGACGCGGTGCGGTGGGTGGGGGCAGCGCGAGGGCACAGGCTGGCATGCGGGGCCGGAGGGAAGTGTCGGTGTGCGCAGCGGCGGCCGCGCACATAAGGTTCGCGTGTGCGTAAGCAGGAAAAAGGCGGGACGCAATGGTGAGGTCGGGCCGTCGGGGCCGGGCCATGGCCGTGTTCGTCCGTGGGCGACGAGGCGGGAGAGGCAGCCAGGTAGCCGAGACCGAGGGCCCTAGGCGGCGGGCGGGCGAGCGCGGCGATGCCGCGGTTTTCGCCTCCGCGCGCGCCGGTTTCGGCAAGCTTTTTGAGCCCCTTGGGGGGCATTCTACGGTCGACACGGATTCCTGTGTGCATTGGTCGTTTCGATCGGCTAGAATCATTCACGCTGTCACGTAATCTGACGGTTAAATACGGACATGTCACACCCGTGTGACATGTCCGTATTTAACCGTCAGATTACGTGACAGCGTGAATGATTCTAGCAGTACTTACATGTTGAGTTCACTCTGCTGCAGGGGGGCTAAAATACGTTGCATAGCATGCCTCCAAGTAAAACGGACTCGGTTTGCTTGCTTTGCTGGACCCTGGCCGTGGCCTGGCCTGTCCGTCCTCCACTCCTCCGTCGGTGCTATTACTTCCGGCCGGGGCCAAAAAAGAAAATGGCCAACACCCTGTTCACGTGTGCTGAGATTTGACTTATGCTAATATTTATTTTAAAATATTGTGAGAAAAAAAACTATTTCGTGACTGAAAAGTAGAAGCAAAAAGGAAGCAAGTGATCGAGTGCGTTCCGATTCCTCTCGTGAAAAACAAATGGGTCTCGGTAGGTGCAGGTTGCCAGCAGAGCCCGGATCAAGGAGGGACGAGCTTCTTTTCCATGCTAGAGTATGTTATCATCTTCTTTTATTGTTGAGGTCAAACAAGACTGCAAGAGCTTTTTGCTGCGGCATGTGCATTTCGCCACGGGGTAATTAAGGCCCTTGGTTGAGCTGTGGCTGTGGGAAAAGCTGCTGTGGGCTGTGAGCTGTGGAAAAGCTGTTGTGGGCTGTGAGCTGTAGAAAAGCTGAAAGCTGTTTGGTTAAACAAGTATAAAATATACCTTTTATCTTTATCTCTCTTGAAACAACTATGGAAGAGCTTTTTATTCCACCAATTTCGAAAAGCAGAAAGCCAAAAGCCAAAAGCAGGGTCAAACCAGCTTTCAAAAATGAACTACAGAAAAACAGCTGCTTCTGAAAAAGCACCCTCCAAAAGTAGCCCCTTTGGTTGGGCTTTTGGCTTTTGGGGGCCAAAAGCCCAACCAAATAGGGCCTAAGACGCCCTAAGCACTGGTCTCTCTACTACTTGCCCTCGTTTACCTGCAAGTTGCGATACCAACAAGTCAATGAAGGCTGAGGACTGACGAGCATGCTAAGGCCAAAGACGCAGAGCAATGAGCTGCCTGTGTGGCACTATGGGTGTTGTTTTATTGCATGCGGAATTGCAGATGCAGCACACATACAAGCTCTCTGTGGTCTCCTTACTTTCTCGTGCGTCAGATGCGGAGAAGGAGAATAGAAGATTAGATATATCATGCATTTGAGTAGTTAAACGTCCCTCGGAGAAAGACAACCCACCTATATATATAACTTATGCCGCATTGCCCCTCCATGATTACTAGGCTAAGCTAGCTAGGCCAATGATCGGTGGCTGATCCACGGTCTAACATAAACCTACAGCTTGTGATTTTTCAACGATATCGTCGTCCGATCCATCGTCTGGCGAAACCATTTTCTTTTGCCTTGCTCAAGATGTACAATAGTTTTTTTTCTACAGGAAGTGGGCTGTACGGTGTGTGGCATTAGCAGAGCATATCACCACGTTTTTCGGCGTTGCAGCACGGCATGCACAACGCAGCAACGACATTAGCTTTGGCTATACTGCGCTAAACGTGGCTTAATGAGGGCTCCGTTGGCCGGTCGCCATCGCCGATTGTACGTAAGGATCGCCGGTGCTGCGCAGCCCAAAACGGCGATGGATTGATCGGTCATCAGTTGGTTTGGGTGCTGCACTGCACTGCACCCAAAAGGAACTCGCAGGACAGTACCGTACGAGCTGATCCTATCCTTGACAGATTCGATCTCGAAGAGGGGAAAATGATGCTAATACACGGCATCGGCAAATGCCTGCACAGAATCATTGCTTAACCGCGTAAACGAGGTGTTACATTACATCGAGCAATTAGTAGGGGTTTCTTTTCGGTTTTGGTGGTTGGATTAGGGGGTGTTTGATGCAGGGACTAAAGTTTAAGAGATGTCACATTGGATATCGCATGGTGTATTTGGATAATAATAAAAAAACAAATTACAAAATCCGTCAGTAATCCGCGAGACAAATTTATTAAGTCTAATTAATCCGCTATTAGCATATGTTTACTGTAGCCCAACATTGTCAAATCATGGACTAATTAGACTTAATAAATTCGTCTCGCAAAGTAGTCTCAATCTGTGCATTTAGTTTCGTAATTAGTCTATATTTAATACTCCATGTATGTGTCCAAACATCTAATGAGACATCGACTAAAGTTTAGGAGGTGGAACCCAACACCCCCTTATTGACTTATTATTATGCGCCATGTTTGTTTGGGCTTGTTTGACTGATAAGCTATGGTTGAAAGTACTGTTGGCTGGTTTGGTGTGAGAGAAAAATATTGTTCGTTGGCTGATAAGTTATGGCTTATAAGCCAAATACGACCAAGCGAACAGGAGAATTAAGAGGGAGAGTGTCAGTGCCAGGGTAAATTAAGTGAGGTGTCACTTTTCCGGATGGTTTGGCTGGCCTGAGGCGTCGCCGGCCGGTACGGTCGCTTGACGTGGGTTAGTCTCCACGCTAAGCTACCACCGCCCGTCGGATTCTTCACTCCCTGCTGCCTTCCGAATTCCAGTGCGACGTGCCTTTCCATCTCACAGTTTACTGCTCGAATTCTTATGATGTGCCACAGCGCCAGCTAAGGTGTGTCTTGTATACTTTGGGCGCGCGCCTCGTCTGGTTACTTTTGACGAGTTTTGATGGACCGCGCACGCTGGAGTAAGCTCCGTTCGTTCACATGCCTTTTCAGACTTCAGACTCACCCAACACCAACACCAACACCAACACCAACTGTCTCGCGCGTCCTATGCATTCGCGGCGCCCTTCGAAGCCAAGCCAAAACAGCCGTGGTGCTCGTGCTAGCTAGCGCATAGCGCACAGAAGCAACTGGCGGGGAATAGCTGGTCACCACCAAACGAAACGCAGGCGACGCCACGTTTCTGGTCCTCCCTCCTCCGCAGACCGCAGACACGAGAAAAAAGTACGTGTACTAGTACTAGAACAGTGCGGGGCGGTCCGATTCTGATCTCGGATACACGGCGCGGGCAAGGCAAGCGAACAGGAGAGAGCCCCGGCCCCCAGGAAGACGCCGGGTCGTTTCGTTGCGGGCTGGGAGTCGTGTCGATCTGCCACCGTTGGCATCTCGCGGCACGGGACGACGGGGAAAGCGTCGGTCGGTGTCGGTGGGTTCGGGGTACCACCTCCGTCCACGTCTGGGGGCTGGGGGCGACTTGGGATACGATGTGATGCGAGGGCGGCCCCGGCAGGCGAGACGGCGAGTCAGCAAGCCAACCGCAACCGTGTCCGCGCACCTGAGCGAGCGAGTGCTGATGCTGATGTTTGTTTAAGCAATACGCAGAGGCTTTGGTTAGTTGGTGCTCCATCGACTCCTTGATGATCTGTGTTTATTTTCCTTTTTCTCAACCGAGGCCGCACGCAGGGACGCCACGACCTTCGACATGCCAGCCTCCGGCGACGGGCTTTCCGCCAAGGACGACGCCGACGTCGCCGCTGACATTAAAGTGCTCGTCTTCGGCTCCAAGCTTGTCGGCGCTGCCGGGGGCGCCCTCGCCGCTGCCGCCACGTTCGCCAAGGTGCCCGCCCTGTCCCACGATCTCCTTGTGAGCAGCGTCGACGGCGTTGACGAGATCAACGAGCTAGGAGGAGGGGTCCGCCATGGCCGCGCTCGTCGACGCTGCTGTGGTGGGTGTCGATGGCGTTGACGAGAACAACGCAGACGAGTGCGATGTTTGGGCTGCGATGGGCCACTAGAACGGCCTGCTAGATGAGTTTAGTTAGGGTCACCGTTGGATCACAATGAACGTCTCGGATGCGCCGACTGCAGAGAGAAGTCGCTCTGCGCGACTGCAGACGATCTCATTCCCGTCAAAGCTCCCCTTGATCCAAGCCTTGGCATTTTCTAACTCCCACTCCGATGAGACCACGACAAAATTTTCATTCCTCCTGGGTACTGGGGTGGTGTGGTGGCTTGGGAAGAAAACTCCTCTATTCCTGTGGCCAAACAAACTGATCTAGACTTACTGAACTCGGCTACCCTGCCCTCCGGCCTCCGGGAACAGCCACAAGAGCCTGGAGTTACCGTGTACGAGCTGTGCAGTCGCTAACAGACAGGCGAATCAGAGGGACGGCACGCATCGCGCAACCAAATCGAATGCCCCCAGCTGCAATATAATAATAACATGACAAACGATCCATTAGGGCCTTGGCACGGTAGTAATACTTGTATTGTATGTATGGGTGTTATAAACTGGAACCACACAACCAACACAACACTCATACTGTCACTGTTTACAGACACCAGAGGCCTTAGCATTACCCACCCTTGCAGATGTTACACAAGGTACTAAACGTCTGAATGTTCCATTGGAAGCACATGTATTCCTTTCCCCTGACCTGGACACGAGCAAAGTTCTGGGAGTCTGAAGCAGGGGGGCTATCAGGTGCCATGAAGCATCGCCGGATCTCAGGTGCTCTCAACTCTGTCCCTTTGGACCTGAAGCAAAGCCAAATTCCTATTTAGCAGCAGCAGTCAGAGAAACTACTGCATCATTTCTGCGACAAGGTTATAAGACTAGTCTACATAGGAGCCCTGGAATTGCCTCCAGACAATTACAGAAAAACTCAAATCCGTAGGTTTGTCAACAGAAAAACGTAACGAAACACTGAATTTCAGGCTTTCATTTGCACAACATGAGCACATTATACCTTCTCTTTATAGTTGCATCGTCCTTTCAAGGACGAAGGAGTGTTTCACTGAGAACCAGATCCTGACGCGGAGGTGGCAGAAGGCCCCGTGCCGTCTCTTGTATCATGCCGTTCCATCATGCGAGACACCACAGCAATCCCCGCGTTGACCTCCCTCCTTACCTCAGAACCAAGATCTGATAAAGAGTTACTCCGAGAAAACCACCTCTCCCTCCATCCACTTGCACTCTTGGTTATGGAATCCTTGTACCTGCAATTGTCAAGAAATGCCCACAAGGTAAGACACCTGTCCGTGCTCAATTTGTCAGGAGTTCTAATGCGTTGGGTTAGGAGAGTACCTCATTGAAGCTGACTGCAGACGAGATCTCAAATTGTCAGAGATTGATTGTAAATCGGACTGTCCTGCTCCATCTTGATCCACAGGTGTAGACTGAATCCCAGAAATCCTGACAGATAATAGTAAAAACTAAGCACAGGCATTCAATGATACTGAAGAGAAGTGCACAAGCATAGTATCACACATAGGATGTAGGAAGTACCTATTGTTTGATCTACCAGTACCATCAGCAGGAGTAGAAAAGCGGAGAGATGGACTGGATGCATCCACTAACCCTCGAGTGCGTTCTTGTTCAACAAGAGTACGTAAAGGGCGACCAGAAACTACAGCAGGGGCTTGTTCATAATCCCCTTCTTGACCTGAGGTTGTGTGCTCGTCTGCTGAAAGCACCAGGAATTGTGGGTGGCTACTTGCTCCTGATCTTCCCTGGTGACTATCTCTTCTATGATGACGGTGTGACCTACGCACTGCAGCTGCAGCAGCCAAGTGCTGAAAAATGCGTTCTTCAAGTTCTGCATCATCTGCACCTACAGGAATCTGGAAATACAAATGGTGATATTAACAGAAGTACGTGTGTTAAAAGTACATTCATAGCAGAAAGGTGAATGCTATTGGAAAAGTTCCCCAAACATGCATGAAGAAACATGCCCCCACCTCAAAATCACCCAGCATTGGATGGTGGAAAACAGCAGTATTATGTGAACGATTAGCTCGGATGTTCCTCTCTTGTTCAACAGCCTCTAATAGCTCTTGGCTGCAGAACATCACAAGAATAAGTGAGAACCAGCAATTCAGTCCCTTAGGAGTTAAGACAGAATAAAGGTTGCAATTTTCACCTCATAGCATCTTTCATGCTGATAGGCTGCCAACACATGGGGCATTGGGAGCTTCTCTGGCACCTAAATTACTACATGAATTAGAATATATATTGAAAAGCACATAAAATGGGAACTGTAAACATGGTGAACAAAAAGTACTTCCTCCGTTCCAAATTGTAAGTCGTTTTTAGCTTTGTTCTAAGTCAAACTTCTCTAGCCTTAACCAAGTTTATAGAAAAACACACAAACATCTACGACATCATGCAAGATACGTTAGATACACCATGAAATATATTTTGACGGTGCATTTATTTGATATTGTATATGTTAATATATTTTTCTACAAACTTGGTCAAAGTTAGGCAACTTTGACTTAGGAAAATACTAAAACAACTTAAAATTTGGAACTGAGGGAGTAGTAGTTTCAGTAGATGTTTAATTGGTTTTTCTTTCCATGCATGCAGCACAGATTGTTACATGTATTATTTTTTCTTGCATTGTTGATTGACCACAGGATGTTGTTACTTTCTGTCTTACTCCAGTATCAGAAACCACACACTCAATTTAGCTCCATTTTATTTTTCATGAAAACTACAAATCCCAATAAATCTGTGACACCATAACAAGCCATTAAAAAATTCCTGTCGCCAGGCATTAGCTTCATGAGCTCACTATAGACGAATATTCATGCTAAGAACTTCTCCAACAAAACTAAGATTCTGACACGCATGACACAAACTCAAGTTAGTAATAAGAACTACAGAAAGACTTCCAGCAGAACAGTTGTTCAGTCAACTACTTCTAAGTTATTAATAAGAATTGCTCCAGGAGTACACCATCTAGAAGAACAAAACAGATGAAATAATGCAATGACGTGAATCATATGTTCCGCAATGTGTTTTCATAACCCAAGAGAGACACGCATGTTGTGCACGATCATTCAGTGTTCCCAACTTGTACAGGCAAGTTGAATGCAGTTACAGACAAATGAAAACAAACAGAATATATGATTCACTTCCATCTCATGTGGTAGACTAGTGCTCCTTACGAGCAAGAATTAAGCTGTGATTAGCTTATACTGCCATGAAATAGGAGAATTCTGCAAATATTTAAACTAAAGCCATATCCAGATAGTTGCAAACTTGCAATCAACTGCGTCACAAAAGCATTACTGAGATGAGAACATTAGACGAGCGCCATTTTACTTCATAAATTCAAAGATGAAGAGAAGTTGTTTGGTTTGGTCTTTGGTGTTAACTAAGGCTATGAGCATGAATGAAATGCTGTAACACAGGGATTGGTGTCATAATTTATGCAATATACAAGACAACTCAATGCATCGAAGGTTGATCAAGAGAATGCAGAATATGCAGTTGTAAACTAGAACAGGCAAAACTGCATAAGGTCTATAATTTGCAGGCAAAAAGGTAAGGTATAGATGTTCTTGGAGAAAAGAATAACGCATCAAGAGACGTTACCATTCAAGAATGCACTGGAGATGGTAGTCATGCCTGCAATTGGTCATCTGCAAAGAACACAGCAGCACCAACGAACATGAAAGGCCCGATAAGCGCATCGGTCAGAACTGAGAAGCAACCAAAGTATTTGGCGGCGGCGGCGGATGTGCGGACCGTGGAGGGGTTGCTGTCGCAGAAGGCGTCGAGGCAGATGCTGCAGGCGTCGTCGCAGGCGTCCTGCACGCCCCCCTCCACGAACGCCGCCGCCGAGGACAGCTTGCTCTCCATCTTCGCCTTCTCGTCCATCTCCGCCGCGAGTGGGTACCCAAACAGGTTCCTTCGCTTAGCTCTCGTCCCGCACACGTGTATCCTCGGTGAAATTTCCTACAGCCAAGGCAAAGCCAAGAGGCGTCGATTGGAAAGAACGCGTGCCATTCAAAATCCCCCGCTTCACGCAACAAATTTGGCCCGAAATGGCAACCAACGCCGAAGAATTGAGGCCGCCCGGCCGGGGGAAACGGAACGGTTGGGAGGATCCGGGAGGGTACCTGGTCCTGCTTGCCCGCCCCAGGACGCCACCAAACGCCACGAAAACGATGGAGTTCCTGGTGGGAATCGGGGATCGTTCCACTCCGCCGCCGAACGCCGGAGACGAGCCGGCAACGTCGCGCTCGCGCCTGGAACAGGGGCGGTGGGTGATGGCGAGAGGAGACGGTGACGGGGGATTAAACAATTCCTCCGCCGCCGCTCCCTCACCTCCCCTTGAACCAATGACAGGTGGGGCTGGCCAACGGTGGGCCCGCCTTATCTAGTCATGCTATTGCAAGGAGTTTGCCAAAATTGAGAGGCGTGCCGCGTGCGCACGGGTTCCCCACCGAGGTGCGGGGCCCGCGTTTATATTGGCCGCCCGGTGGGGCTCCTGTGACCAAGGCACGGCGTCGGTGATTGGCGGAGCACTACTCACGTCTCGCATCAGGCGTCCGAGGGCTAGCAACTAGCAGCCGGCCATCCGATGCATGTCTGATGTCACTAGGACTATGCAATCTGCTCTGCATTGTATCATATATTTATTTATCTATTTGTGCACCATCAACAAAGGGTCCATAGCTCAGTGGTAGAGCAATTGACTGCAGATCAATAGGTCACCGGTTCGAACCCGGTTGGGCCCTTGTTGGGATATTTTTTCCTCAAATTTTGATTCTTTTTTTATTTATTTTTCCTCAAATTTGATTCTAACCTCACGGCGATTTTTCCCCAAAAATGATACCTCAGGATGATTTAATCATTTAGCATCACCAGGTGCGAGTGCAGGAGCTTGGTTGTCATTTTCAGGAATCAATCATTCTCCAGTATCTGGGCGACGCGGCGAACCAGGCCACGGCACAAACTACAAGCATACAACCACATAGACATGGGAAACAAAGCGGCTTCAGTAATCATTCATCACGTTTTGGTAACAAGGGAAAATCAACACAGAAGAATTGTTTCGTTGGTCAGACTCCTACAATACAATCTTATATTCTTACAGGCACTAAGAACTACACCTATCGAACATGGATGAGCATAATTGAAACATTAGTCTTGGAACGCAGATGCAGGATGGTTCGCTCTCTTCCTGCCGTTGATTCCCAATGGAAGAATAAAGGGGGTAGAAGAAAGCAATCCCACCTACTCTCATGCTTACTTAAATTACAACGCAGATACGCGATGGGCTGAAGAAGTTTTCATTGCCACTACATATGAACTAGAAAGGAGGGAAATCAAAAGATGCCATGTTGAGCATGAGGACCCTATTGTTAATTTGGTGAGGTTGCTGCTTTCCGGCAAAAGTTCACGCTCCTAGTCCTAGGTTGCTTCAGCGACCCCGGATTTCTTAGTTGCTGAATGCTAACTTTGCTATGAAGGGAAACATCTGCTCCTGTAAAACAATACAAACAGTAAGTAGAACAAACTAACAGGAAGAGCAATAATCAATCAGATACCTTAATGATGCAACGTTATCCATAAAAAAGGTAAACTGGGGAAAACAAGCATCTATTACCTATTTTACCGAAGCTTAAGTGCGTCTCCAAGACCAAAATTAGCATTACTTTGATGTCCCTTTCTTCCCAGAGGATTATCTCCCTTCTGCATCATTGCAACAAACTCATTGTAGTCGATCCGGCCATCCTGCAAAATATATGATGGATGAATTAGACAGATTGATTTTACCAATCTTAATTGGAATAGTAAATCTGGTCTACTTACATTGTCCTGATCGATGTCCCCAATAATATCCTCAAGTCGGGTATCCCCTATACCAAACTCCTCACATGCCTTTTGGAGCTCATCTTGAGTTATGTAACCACTGCCATCTTTGTCAAAGTATGAGAAAGCAGCAAAGAGCTTATCCTCCTTTTCAACCTTGTTTATATGCAAAGTTGCAGCAATGAATTCCCCATAATCAATTGTGCCACTATTGTCGATATCCGCCTGATATTTTTATGAAATGTACTTCAACTGAGTTGCAGTCCATAAAGTGGAATGATGATCACCATCAGAAAATTAAAGTATCACTACTGTTTCAATAGACTTCCCAAAATAAATCTTGTATACTTGGTAACACGGTTAAGCTTTCCTTATAATGTGGTATTTTCTTTGTTCATCAAAACATGAGACAATGTTGAAGCTAATTGGATGTTCAAAAGTATGCAAGGTTAGAAAAAAAATTAATGATCTTATTCTTGAACTTATTATTAACATTCGTTCATGGTTTATTTTGTAAATGAGAATTAGTGAAATAAAGTGGTCTGCCGACTAAAGTTCAAAAAACTGTAATGAATGGGAACCAATGTGGGGTGATCATCTTGGAATACTTACTGCTTCCATTAGAGCATTGATTTCTGAGTCCATTAAATTAGCACCAACTCTCTGCAAGCCAGTTTTTAGTTCCTCCATTGTGATATGACCACTGTTGTCAGTGTCAAGCATTTTGAACATTTCTTTTAATCCTGCAATTTCTTCCTCAGATAAACTCTCAGCAATAACCTACAAGCACAAAGAAGATGAACCACAAATAGCATCGGTATAATGCAGAGATAGACCATTGGTATTAGTACTCACCCTAAGGGCCATTTTCTTTAGTTTATTCATTGCAGAAAATTGTTTCAGCCGGCTTAGAACAGCGGAATCAAGAGGCTTGTCAGGAGCAACTCCATCAACACAAGCCCAAGGGTGACCTAAGAAAACCCAGGTCAATCACTATAGCCAATTTGGTTGAGATGAGGCTAAATCAACTAGGAAAGAATTATTTATTGAATTGGTATTGGTACATGCATTCATGCTACTCACATAAGGCTTCATGGGCAGTCAATCTCTTCTTTGGATCACGAATAAGCATTTTCCTGACCAAATCCTTTGCACTCTCTGAGATGCTAGGCCAGGGCTCTGACGAAAAGTCCAAGTCACCTTTCAAAACTTGTTCAAATATCCCTTGTTCACTTTCTGCCCCAGAAACCAATAGAAAATTCAATTTAATGCCAACTGTCAATGTCATATAAAATTGCAATGCAATATTTCACTGAAATGGCTACATATAACCTCACCATCCCAGAATGGAGGGACTCCACTCAACAGGATATAGATTATGACACCAGCACTCCAGACATCAACCTCACGGCCATAGTATTTTAGCAGAACCTCAGGTGCAACATAGTATGGGCTTCCAACGACATCTGTAAACATCTCGCCTGCACAAACAATTATCTTAGTCCAAATGGCATCAGAAGAATGCTATTTAGGAATTAGGACTGCATGTGGAAAAAAGAATGCGATAACATTCATACGATTGGTTTCCACCACCTCATATTTCCTTTAAAAAAACAGACATAATCTGCTGCTATTTTTATATGTAGGATTTTTGCTGAGCATAGAAGCCTGGTGTTAAATCACCTACTGTAAATCAATGTGTAAAATGGGTCTATGCTAACTTTCTAAGCCATGAATGTGGCTGAATGGGATTGAAGATAAGAACACAAGCAAACCTTATTAGGAACTTCATAAGTTTTGGGGTGATGCTCATCAACTGCAAATTGTAGTGATATTATAACGAGATTGAAGAAAATAAAACCAGTGCTTACTACTTGCTCAATGTAGTTCAGCAGCATAAGTGATCTCACAGCATGTTGATTGGTAAAAGTGACGTAACCATTGTGTGAAGTACATACACACACAAAACTATGCATGTATCAGTTGTCAATCTACATTTTGTTATGACCACATGGTGGCCTCTTGCATGCACGACGACAGCAGTGCTATCCCTACATACGAAAATTCCCCCATTCTGTAACAACTGTTTGGCAATTGGCACCTCAGTTGCTAACTAAGTATTAGCTCCACTGACAGGCTCACATTATATACTATACTAAAATAACTTCACAATCAGATAAAGCTGCATTGCTATACAAGTAATCGATGCCAAATATACCTGGCTTGAAGAAGATGGACAGGCCAAAATCGATGGTCTTCAGGGGCGAGTCCTCCTTTTGATTGATAAACAAGAAATTCTCCGGCTTAAGATCCCTGTGCATCACGCCGAGCGAGTGGCACGCCTCGACGACGCCGACTATCACCCTGGCCAGCTGCGCGGCCGCCTTCTCGGAATAGTGCCCCCTCTGGATGATCCTGTCGAAAAGTTCGCCACCGGCGCAGAGCTCCATGACAAGCTGCACGGCGACGGCGTCCTCGTAGGCGCCGATGATGGAGACGACGTTTGCATGACCCGCGAGGTGGTGCATGATCTGGATCTCGCGGCGCACGTCGTCGACATCCTCCTCCGTGAGCAGCTTCCGTTTGGCAATGGACTTGCAGGCGAACTCCCGGCCGGTGGCCTTCTCGACGCATAGGTAGGTGGTGCCGAATTGACCCTGCCCTAACTTCTTGCCAATTGTGTAGAGGTCCTTGAGCCGGGCCGTGTTAACGTCGCGCTTGAGCACGGAGTCCGCGAGGAGGCCCGCGCTCTGGACACGCTTGACCTTGGGCGCGGGCTTCTTCGCCGGAGGGTTGTCCTGCGCCTGCGGCTGGGAGGCGGGGGCCGGTGGTGGCAAGTCGGTGGATCGGGATGAATGGTGCGAGGAATGCTCGGATTCCGGGATGGTTACGGGATCGGGCGCCTTGTCGGAGGCGGGGGAGGAGGGCGGCGGTAGGGCTGGGGCTGCCGCGGGGTCGTCGCCGCGCGGCCGCCACAGGGTGACGTTGGCCAGGAAGCCGTTGCGGCCGGTGGCGCTAGGGCCGACGCAGGTGTTGCCCATCGCCGCGGGGACGCTACACGGACGGCAGCGGCGGCGGCGACGGCGATGGCGGTGGCATTGGACGCGGGGGCGGCGAGGAGGCGGTTACCGGTTGGGTGGTTCAGGCTGGATCCATCGTGGAAGCGGGGCGGAAGCGGAGGAACCGATGAATGGAAACGGAGCCGAGGTGGGTCCCGGGCAGCGGGTTCGTGTGGATGGCGTGTGGGTCCGCCGCGTATGGGGCCGTTTGTCAGCGTCGTGCTCCGGCGTTTGGATGCGAGTGACACCGCGGGATGCGGATCGGGGTCTTGGGCTCTTCGCGCCAAATCGGATGGCTAATTGCCGTTTTGCCCACCAAATTCCAAGTCGTATTTGGTCACTGGACGGGCCGTTTCATCCTTGGCTGAATTTAACTTTCATGTGGCAGAATTACTTAGGTTTCTACTAAACAAATGACTAAAATGTTTACCGGTCTTCCAGTCCAATTGCTTCTTCTTTCCGGTAATGCTCTCCTTAGGCCATTGCACGCTTTGGACGTGCCCTTTGTGGGCCAGCAGAGTCCAATACTAAGTCTGCTCTCGGCTTTAATCCAATACTAAGTCTGCTCTCGGCTTAAAAAAAACGATTCTGCCACCTCCTTCTTCAACTCAACCACCCGCTGCTGGCTGGTCCTGGTGGCGTCGAGCTCGGTGCGGAGGTGCGCGTTCTCCGCCTGAAGCCGCGACGTCGGTCTCGAGGAACAACACGATGGAGATGGTCTCCTTGAGGATCTTGTGCTCCAACAGCTCGGTGCGGAGGCAGGACTCCTGCTCCAGGAGCTTCTCGACGAGGCGGATGAGGTCTGCGACGGCTCGGGCGGCCTCGTCGCATGCACCGGCTGCACCTGCACGAACGACCATGGGAAGTAGCGCGAGAATGGCCCGCCCCACATGTATCTCCCCCCCTCCCCCACTCTGCGGCATCGAGCTCTGCATTGACGAGCCTCCATTCATCCAAGCAACAAGTAGATACTACGCTGAAAGCGTATGTTGCAAGAGTATGTTTCAAGTGTTTCAAAAGTATGTTGCAAGTGTTGTATATTGATGTTGCAAAAGTATATAGAGATGTTGCACGTGTTGTAATGGCTATACACATATGTTTTAAGTGTATGTTCCAAATGTTTTATCTCTTTCATACATATATTGCATGTGTTTTTATCTGGATGTTGTAAAAGTAGATCTGGATCTTGCATATCCATGCATGTTGCAAGCATATGTTTCAAGTGATCTAGGTGTTTTCATATGCTTGTTTACAAGTATTTTTCAGGCGTCCCACAAGTGTTTCAGACACTTATTTTAAGTGTTTCATCTGCCTTAAGACGTATATTGCAAGTGTTACATCTGGATGTTTCAAAAGTAGATCGGATGTTGCATCTCCCTCCTCACTTTTTTCTGCCTCGCCTCGGTGTTTCCTCCTCCTCCTAGCGTCGGCTGCAGTCGCCCCCTCTCCCACTTTCTCAATGCTGGTGACGTTTGGGGCAGCTTGGTCCCCGCATGGACGCGCGAAATGGCGCGGAAAATAGCTACAAGCGCGGGTGTCCGGACGCTAGCAAGCCCATTCTTTTTTCCGCAATAGCATTTATTTTTATAAATTACTTCATCCGTTCCAAAAAGAAATGCAATTCTCACTTCCGGATAAGTCAAACAATTTTATGTTTGAGCAAATTTGTACAAAAAATACTAATATTTATAATATTAAATAAGTATCAATTACTACATTGGTTATAAAATATATACTTATAGTAAATATATCTGAAGATATAAATGTTGATATTTTTTTATTATAAGCTTGGTCAAATTTCGAAAAGTTCGATTTATCCAAAACTTAGAATAGTATCATTTTTGGGAAGAAGGGCGTAATTTCCCTTTGCTAACAAAAACAAGTCTCACACCACTTGATCCATCAGCTCATCTTCCGTAACAAAATCTTTTTTTTCCCACTCCTTGCGCATGGAACGCTCCCAACACACACACTGCTATTTCATGAAAGGTGAATATTTATACTCAACGTCCCCCACTTTTGGGGATTGCTGATGCATTTCACGTCCATCTAATGTCTAGTCTTGACTTGTTTACTAACATAGCCCCATGTTGGTTGCTCTTCGGCCTTGCCTATGACGAGAACAATCTTGCCACCATTGGGCGTGGTCGGCGTCGTGTCGCGGCTACCTCGTCGGCAAGCAGGTCTAGTAAGGTATCCGCTAGCAACAGGAGCTCGTCGCTGGCCGCTAACGACCTCTTGGAGCCCACCTCAATGTTTGACCATCGTCAACACAACCCCAATCCGATCCTGCCAACCTTAGTTTCCATGTTGTCGTCGCCCCCAGGTGTTGCGACCATCGGTTTGGCGTTACGACGCGGGAGGAAGGTACAACGACAACGCAGGAGCATGCAGCGTCGGGTATGCATTGGCATGGAGGAAGAGAATGCAAGGTCAACCAGCCGTGTCGGAGTAGGCAATGGTCGGCACCATCGCGAAGTTGAGGAAGAGACGACACGGGTGGCCGGAAGCATGCGCTGACGGCAAACACGGGCAACTGTGCCGCAGCGCCCTCCCTAAAATGGGCTTCAACCTCCTCTTGGCTACCCATAGCCACGATGCCCACCACAGAGTTGGCTATGGAGAGGCAGTCGTTGTCGGGGCCGGACGCCTCTTCGTCCTCGGTCATTTTCTAGCTCGTGCGTGCATCCAGGCTCAAGTGTGTGGTCACAGAGCAAGCACGACCATGTGCAACCCGACCGATAGCAATCGAGGGCATGGTCGTCTCCAATGGATGCACGAACAAGGCATGGTAGCTGCGTTATTTGGACTTGTTGGTGACGGCGTGGGCCACCGTATCAACAAACGGATGTAACCTAGACCTGTTCGGACCTGTGACACAGCACGAGCCTGGTTCATGTACGTGGATGTGTACTTAAGGAGTTTGGGGGACTTAAATGACATTTTCTGCTAAGTTTAGGGACTGATCTAGCATTGGTAGTGCTGGTGTGGACATGCTCGGCCCGGAGGGGGAGGGTCAAGAGGGGAGGCCGCCCTGGGGCCCCATATCTGCAGTATGGATACTAGGATTAGGCAGTAAGCAGGGAACAACCGAACAGAGCACACAACGCAACGCTTGATCTCCACAGAACGTCGTCTCATTTTTCCACAAGGCGATTCTCAGTTTCTGCCTAGCAGTTATGGATACGAACGGATATCACTGATATTACATTTGTTTTCATATTTCTGTCCGAATTCGGATTCGAATTCGGATATTGTCAACCTTGACGGATATGATACGATTGGATATCGACATCATAAATATGCGATTTGATTATTCGGATATGGATACGGTATCGGATATTGAATATCCGAACTCAGATACGAACAGATCTAAACTCCACTAAACAGATTCAGTCTCGAATACGGTCAGAAAATATCCATATCATTTTCACCCTGCCAGCAGTCGTCCGCCGCTCACGCAACGCAACGTTAGACTACATAGACCGAGACTCGCTGAACTGAACTACCGGATTCGAGAGACCTCTGATTCCCTGACCGTAAATTTGTGAATCCCGATCGCACGCCCCCACACCATATATACTTGAAGGTATGAGTATGTCTCTAAGACTGACTCTATAGATTATTAATCTATATAGCATGCCCTGGTGATTTGGTCGAGATGGTCAATAATAAGATTTATAGACTGTGATCAGATCAATATTGCATGATTATGTCTTTGTTGTTGCAATGGGGCCACTTATATATATTTTTTGAGAGAATTGGGCCTATTAATTGATGTTATTTGGATTTTGTGAGTTCGACATCGACATGGTAAAGTGATATTTAATTGAGTTCAGCATGTTTGTTGCTTTTTACTACTAGTTTTCAACTATTAACTATTTTGGTAAATTTCAGGTCCTATGTTATCTAAACGTATGCATTCGGTAGTGTGAAGAAATCATTGGATAAACAGATGTTAATATATAATCATCAATGATAGAAAATTTTAAATGCCACATCAATTTGTTGTTTAATATGAGTATTACTTTCATTTTTTTATTATTACTAGGTAGCGTGCCCATGCGTTGCTACGGGATAGCTAACATTCTATACTAAAAACACACGGATCGCACGATAAGATAACAATACTGTAAAAATTAAATACCAACGTTAAAGTAACATTTAATCCAAAAGGCAAAGTTTATGAATTTAACACAGTCACGGAGAGCGCGACGTCGCAGGCTCACAGGCTCTACTATATAGATCTTTCCGTGATGCGGCTAAGATAATGTTTTATATCGGCAGGAAGAAATCTCCGATATTCATTTCTTTCGTGCGCCAATAAATCCACGAATAAGTTCCGCCGCATCTTCATACCATTCTGTACATAGGTTCGAGTATATATGTAAATATAGGTAAATGCTCATGCATTGCAACGGGAAAAACAATGTTACGATAACATATGTATGAACATGTGTTGTACTATTACCTATAAGTATGATGTACAGAACACCAATATTATATAAGTCTTCATGTTGTATAGACCATTATAAAGTTCAAGAAATCATTAGTATTTTACCTTCTAACTTGACTATAAACCATCAGTTTAAGGGCCCTAGCATGCATGAAAAAAGATAAAGGTAATATCTTTCAGAACAAGATAATTAGATTTGGACAGGTAACTATAAACGTATCAGACAACCATCTGGACCAATTCCCAACATACAGAAGTATATATCATGTGTTAACAATTAATAGTGCAAGGGAGGTGTCATGCATAGTCCCTATTCTAGGTTGTTTGTTTGTTCATCATACAATTACAAGCATTTCATAATTTAAGCACGTATAGAGTTCTTAAGCTGTGTGCCTGATCCAAAGCTTAAGTCGCCAGCTAGAATAGGCAGAACTCTTGAGTCCACAATTGGGTCATATATAGTATCTGTGGGTATCTCATTCTCTGATTCACGAAGGATGGCATTAAACATAGCAATATCTAAATGAGCTACGCAATGCTCCATCACCTGATAGAAACATAAAAAATTTCAGGACTTCACATAAAAAATACCATTACCAAAGAAACAAAAATCAGCATCTAAAAGCATACCAATTTTGCCAACACTGGTAAACATCCACACTCATGTCCACCAGCACGAAGAGGACAACTTCTGCTGAATGCATCATCAAATGCAGTTTTCCAGAGATCAATAGAAAAACTCCTATGTTGTTGATCACCCAGAAAGCCCTAACAACCTCCCAATCTTTGGAGTTGTCAAATCTTCTACAAGGGTTTGCATGTGGGGTGTCATTGCATGTGAAATGAAAATCCTTCAGAAAACTAAAAAATGAATTAGTTTGTAGTAGGTTTTACTCATCACTGTTTTACAGGAGCCATACTTAGCTTTCTGGAAAGTGCTAAGACAGTAATAGGGTTAACCTTTATATGCCACCACATCTTCTCCAATGCATCTACAATGTGCTAGTTTCGCGCCAATCATCTAGCAGCTTCATGATATTGGGTATACTTGCCATTGTAGTTACTTTTCCATCGTGTTGTAGCGAAACTCCTCTCAGGCTTCTTTGCACCATTTGTGCTGAAAACCTTAAATGGACTTGAGTGCCGTGAAGTACCAAATGTTTGTGCAACGATCTCTCAGGACAAATGTGTTTGATAGCCAAAATATCAGCCTACATCAAAATTAGGTTCTTACTTCTTAAATTTTGATCTGAAAGAATTGATGCTAACAACAACAAGGAAAACACGCGGTAGAGCGTAGTCATAATTTACCTTGAAACATCATTGCCACGAGATTTTAAAACAAACAGAAGCCTAGAAACTGAATTTTTTGCAACTGGAGCTTTCCTATCTGAGGACCAAAATTTTGATGCATGAATATAAATCCTAGATAAATGGGGAGCTAGCATATGAAACTTATGTGATGAACAACCATGCTCTAGCACCACAGAGTAGAGAGAAACCTTAAGAGCAGCCTCATTATTTTCATACAAAACTTAGTTGCCATTATTAGCTTGGTTTTCTTCAGTATTAGCAATTCCATAGTCAGTGCCCCAAATCTGATCACATTTCGGAGTTTCATCCAAATATCGATCTCCTTTGCCTCTTCAGTGGCTTTACCTTCAATCTCTCTGTCCTCAATGGCATTACCATTAGTTACTTTGCTCTAAATAGGTTTATCATTAGTGACTTGACATTCAACGGACTTATCATCCTTTATTCCGTCCTCAATGTCCTCATCATTCTTTGCTCTGTCTCAACAGCTTTGTCATCAGTGGCTTTGCCTTCAACAGTGCTATCATCCTTGATTCTGTCCTCAACTGCTTTATCATCTGCGGGTTATTAGTAAAAAAGAAAAAATCCATCTCAAAGAAAAAAGGAACAAAACTTACATCATTGAAACATGAAAAGATCAGACAAATATTAAAGCAATGGATATTAGTATGATTGTTATTTTACATCTACAGGCAACAAATCATGAATGAATCATTGATGTCTAATGGAATGCATAAATAACCAGTGCCATAGTCATAAATTAAGTCTGTTGAGCTAAAGAAAACAGGGAGACAAAAACAACCATTTTCCTTGCTTATCTGAACAATCCAACAGTTGCTGCTGCTTTCACTTCACCAACAGAAGATAAATATCAAGCCACTACTAGTTTCTTCCAAACTATCATGCCTGCTTGTTCACAGAGGTGGGAACATCATCACAAGATTATGTAAATTCGATTAGCATTCTATCTCTTTCTAGCAAGATGCCAATTATGGCTACCAGCTGAAGATTATGATTTAGTAGTACATACTACCACCTTATTAATTCTAGAGCTCAGAGAAATGATATGGTAAGATATTTTACTACCTTAAACAGTCCCTATTTGTATTATTGCCTGCAATAATCTTAGTATTTTTTATGAAACTATCTGAAGGTACAAAATTACACGTGACAATCGAGTCATGCAAAGATTAGATAGAAAATATCAACGGTGTATGGACCCCCATCATATTCTTCCTCATCATCATCCCCAGCATCATCCTGCTCAATGGCTCGCCATGGTACAGTGACAAATTAAGCACCATACAAAAATAGGAAAAAAGATTATCAAGGTTGACTGAATTTTGACACTGGTCTGTACACTCACAATCACCGATTTCAATGAGCGCCATCAGCCTATCGGCAACATCAAGCTCCTCGGTGTCCTACAGGGGGCACACAAAGGCCTCGAGATCACGTACTCGCCACCGATAGCATCATGTATGCCCGTTCCTGCAAAAAGCAGAAGGAATCAGCATCGATCAGCAAAGTGCCCGGCCTGGGCGCAATCGACCCGTGAGATTGGCCTCTTGCAAGCTCCTGGATGACGTGGGCGAGGGCGAGATTGTCCTCTTGCTAGCTGAGGCCAGTGAACGGCCACCTCCCGTCAGCTGGCGACATGACCGCCACCTCAGGGATCAACCGCCACCGCAACATGGTAGATCATCATGTTCGGTTGTTTTGCATGAAGGAAAATCATAACCTCTTGATGAGAATAATTTCTTATTTGATTTGATTTGATTGGTTGATAGTAGTTTCCTTTTGCATGCAAGAAAGTTATATCACAACAGGCGTGATGGTCGCACGAGGGAGCACTTCCTTTTGCATGGAAGGAAACTGCCATGATTGCCATCATAACCTCTTGATGAGAATAATTACTTATTTGATTTGATTTGATTGATTGATAGTAGTTTCCTTTTGCATGCAAGAAAGTTATATCACAATAGGCATGATGGTCGCGCGAGGGAGCACTTCCTTTTGCATGGAAGGAAACTGCCATGATTGCCACCGCACGTGGGTCTCATGCAAGAAAAATCAACAACTACCGTGATTGTCGCACGGAGGTGGGATCGATCGCATGGGGTGGCAGACGGACGAACCAAGACAATTGTCGCACCAAAATGATGTCCACACTTTGTTCTTTTTAGTTGTAGGAGATACGATGTTTATGTTAAGGGGCATAGATTATAGGCTTGCCATAGGCCCCTAAAATCTATGGACCGGCTCTAAGTGTGGACTGGCATGTTGGATCTAGTTTTGACCTGTTTAGACATGTGACATAGCCTGTGCCTAGCTCATGTACGTGGAACACACATTTTAAAGTTTAGAAATTTAGACGATACTATGTCAAGTTTAGGGGCCGTTGTTGCACTTTATTACTGTCTTATTATGTCCGGATGCATTGAAATTGGGATGTACACACCGAATACAACTCTAAAAGCTTCCGGTGTACACGTTATTTTATGCGGATCCAAATTCAAGATTTTTTTTAATTTTAACACTTTTTGTAAACTAATTCTAAATCTAACACTGTCTTTTTTTTTATTTTCAAAACTAGCACTTTTGGCCACGCCTATTGCCATGGTGCGGCCAAAGGCCTGTGCCGCGTCATGCATGGTGGCGTGGTAGGAGGCTGAAGTGGCGATGACCGAACCGGCTGACCGTTGACGTGGCGAGGCCTACCACGCCACCGATCTTGGCGCGACAGTGCCACACCCTGATCTGTGGCGCGGTAGAGCCGTATAAAAACCCCATGGCCAGTCCCGCCTGCCCGAGCAGCCCGCCCGTATGCCCGCGCCAGTCCACTGCCGAGCACGCCGGCGACCGCGCCACGAACGCCTGCATGGCACGGCCGCCGGCCGCCCGGTGCGGCCACTGCGCCCGTACGTCGGCGTGCCACCGCCTCTGGCCACGCACGGCGGCTGCCCGTCGAGGCCAGTGCCTGCGCCTATTGGCCCAGTCTAGCGCGCCACCGCCATGAGGACGAGCGCCGCTGCCGCGAGGTACTCCCCTAGTGTAGTTAGTATAGTTAATAAAGTTAGTATAATTAGTAAAGTATAGTTAGTTAGTTTAGTTAGTATAGGTAATATAGTAAGTTAGTATAGATAGTAAAGTTAGGTAGTTCAGTTAGTACATTTATTAAGTCTAGTTATATATTGGATTTAGTCCAATTAGTTGTTGTATTGTATAGATGTTAATATTAGCTTAGTTAGTATAGTTATAGTTAGAATAGGTATTAATATTACTATAGACATTACGCACGACGATTTCGACAACTTGATGAAGTTTCTGAAAATGCTTTTGCAGATGGATTGTTGTGTTAGAGTTTTATATGGAGGAAGTGTTAGGAGAAAAGATGGTATATTTGAGAATATAGAAGAAAAAATGGAATGGTTTGATGAACCTCCTAGCTTCAACGACCTTTGTGTCCGTTTGAATACAAAGTTTGGCGGTGATTTCATACTAAAGGGGAGGTTTAATACTGGGAAGACTAGGGCACACTATGTCGTCATGCCTTTGCGCGACCCTGCTCACTGGTCCCACTACACTAGGGTGCTCCAAGGTTTCAATGTGCCCATGCCTGAGGTGGTGGTGGAGAATGGGTACAGGATGCAGGGTGTTCAGGACGGCCCGTCCATTGATGGTTTTGAAGGCAATGAACAAGAATTAGGGGGTCGAAGGGGAAGCAACTCAAGATAATATGGATTTGGACGGTCAGTTGATGTAGGATCAGTTTCATTCAACTGCAGTAGGCTATATAAGCAATGACTTCGATATGAATGAGTTCAAACGGGAAGAGGAGGAGCAGGAGGAGGAGGACAGGATCGGTGATGTAGTTAGTAGTGATTCAGACGATTCTGATGATGACTAAGGAGGTACAGATGCTATGCCAACACCGGCTGATGCCATGCTAGTATCGGTTCATACTATGCCATTACCAGTACCAACTGAGGTTTTGCATGGTGTCCAGGCTCAGGGTAGACTAGTCATAGATTTGATAGCAGATGATACCCCATATGATTCATGGGCCAGAATTAGCGAAGCGCAACAGTATGTTCCACCACCACCTCACACAATGATTGAGCTTGAGCAACTAAGGTCGATCAACGTACCTTTCAGGGGTGTTCTAAACTATAGGGATGTCAGCATGACGAATATGATAGTTTGTGACACCGGTCTCCAGATGTGTAGGAAATCATTGTATGATCATGGAAAAGAAACCCTTAGGAAGGGGATAATATTCAATACAATGTCAGAGATGAAGCTCTTCCTTTAGGGCTATGTTGTGTATCACCATAGGCCGTACACCGTCACTCATTCGAACCAGGAGTTGAGGTACCACGTGATATGCAAAAACGGTTATATGTGGAGGTTAAATGCACGAAAGAGACAGAGTGATGGCAAGTGGAGGATAACTAAAGTTGTCGAACCCCACACTTGCCTAGACAATAGGAGGAAGGAAAATCATTAGCAGCTCACTGCATGTTACCTTTCTCATCGTATATTAGGGCTCGTTGATGACAATAATGATATTTTAGTGTCTTTTTTACAACAGTCCATATCTGGCTTCGTTAAGTATGATGCGAAGTATGGAAAGGATTGGCATGCTAAGCAAATTACCCTAGTGATTCGATGGGGTAGTTGGGACGAAGTGATTTAGCAGTATGATGAAGTGATTGAGGAGTATGAGGAGGAGATCCTCGTGCAGGAGGGAGCCCTAGAGCCTTTTGGTGCTGACCTTACTAACCCGTCACCTGTCCAAGGCAAGCCCCGGTGCATAACCCTTATTTTAAATGATCACTGAATATATATATATATATATATATGATGTGCATTTACATTACAGGCATTTTATGAAAATCACATGCATAAATATATCTACCTATGAGTCCTACTAGTACAGGGCGAGTAGCCGCTATGCTCAAGATATCGGTAGCATGAGTTACTTACCGTTACTCATAAGTAGGTGATAAATATGATCACTCTTGGTAAAATATGGTAAAGGTAAATGGTGATTGGGTAGGGATATGGTTTGGGTATTGGTGGGTGTAAGGGGTTGTGTCCTGTGGCCAACAGGGCATAGCTCGGTTACACTTTTTCCCTGTCTGTGTCAATTAAGGACCGGTCATTGCATATGGCTCTTGGCAAGTCATAGATCTATTGTCCCAAGCACATACTTGGGTATAGGTGCAGGGAAGACTTGTTGCTTTCTTGCCGTGGATCTGGCTCTTTCTGGACCGACTGATTGGGGGTGGAGATGGTGGAGGTCATTGCACCACACTGAGCCCAGGACTCAGGAGTGGGGGCTTGGAGTCCAAGTTTGGATGGGGACCTTGACACCTAGGATAGGAGAGTGATGGGTAGGTCCTGCTTATGTCTGGGGTACAAGCGGGGCGTGTGTCTTTGGGGCACCCAGCTGGGGGCATTGATTCATGAATCGCCGACGTTCTGGTATGGCTTGTCTACGGTTTAGCACCGTAGTAAGAACTAAAAGTTGAAAGGAGAAGAAATGAAACTGATTGCTCAACTCTTGCTTAAAAGTAGAACATGTGCTTATATAGACTGGGTAACTAATAACTTAATGCGGCTAATAATAATAACATAAGTAAGGACTCACTATTAGTATTGCTTTCTGCCCAAAAGAAACCAGCAAACCATAAAGCTTATCATATTCCTTGGAGTCGGGAAATTATTCCCACTAGTCGGATAAGTCTCGCGAGTACATTATGTACTCAGGGTTTATTTACCCCTGTTGCAAGTGATGCATGAGAAGTACCTTTGTGTGGAGGATTCTTCTAGTGGGCTCAGACGGAATCTTTGTTCCTATCGCTAGATGTTTATTAAATTCCATTGTTTATCATTCCGCACTCTGACATTTGTTAATGTAATAATGTACTTTTTTAAGAACTTCTAATGTATGAAATGGACCTGTATTGTAACTCGTTCTCATTATTGGATCCTTAGGAAAAATGTGGATCTTTCGGGTTCTCCCTTGGGGTGTGCCCGATGGAGACCGCCCGCTGTAGCCTGTTTTTGGAGTGCTTAGTGTCTGGTGGGAGACGAGCACCTCTATAAGTGTGCTATTTCAGGCGGTCTACTACAGTTGGTACCAGAGCCAATAATGGTCACGAGTTTTGTCACTCTTTTTCAAAAATTTAAAAATTTGACCAACAAAAGCTTTATAAAAAGTAGGATGCGATTAAGTTAGTTAAATAAGTATAAGCCCTAGCAATATGGTCTATCTAGGATAGCGGCCCTAGTTTATCTAATTAGTTTTCTGTAGGTACACTGACTTACATTGCATAACAAATCGCTTAGCATTGCGGAAAGTGAGTGTGCGATGTGCCAAAAATTTTATGAATGACGCTATATTCCTGCTTGAGTAAACGTATAGGCCGAAGCATGCATCATGATAATAGCATCTTACTTAAACCGAAATCCCCCTACACGTATAATTGAATTAGTAAATTGATAGAACTAACTAAAGAAATGCTTTAATAAATGTGCTATCACTCCTCTAATTCCTTGCGTCTGATCGTGAAGGTTGTTCTAAATGGATGGTTCCTATCTCTTATAGATGAATCTAAGGTCCGAACGCAGGAGCACCAGTGCTAGGGTGGCTCACGGTCTTGGTGAGGGCCAAGGCGAGAGTGGCCAGGCCCATGAGCACAACGGGGAGAGCCATGGGGCACCACTTCTGGCTCCTCCTCCACCACCGCCGCCTCCGATGACTCATGCTGAGATGATGGCGGAGCTGTTGGCTGCTTGCCGTGAGTCAGCCCGTACCATGGTGATAATGGCACAAGCTATCATGGGCTTCGCTCGTGGAGGCCATGGGGGCAATAGTGGGAACGAGGGTGGTGCCCACCGTCCTGAGGGACCCTCCTCTTACTAGGACTTCATCAAGACCCACCCGCCCACCTTCATGCCAACAGATGAGCCCCTAGATGCGAAGCACTGGCTTCATATTCTAGAGCAGAAGTTTCTATTGCTCAACGTGGCCGACGAGCAGAAAGTACGCTTTGCAACGCAATAGCTATTGGGGTCCGCAAGTGCATGGTGGGATACCTTCCATGCCATGTAGCAGCCTGATCATCTAACAACCTGGCAGGAGTTCACCACAGCATTCAGAGAGTTCTATATCCCTGCTGGTGTCATCAACCAGAAGCTGACTGAGTTCCTCGAGCTGCGTTAGAAAAGTATGACAATGATGGATTATGTTAATAAGTTCAATCATTTGTCCCAATATGCTGGCATTCATGTGGACACTGACGATAAGAAGAAGGATTGCTTCTTTCATGATCTCTCTTCCATCCTTCAGGAGAAGCTATACATGGCAAACTATCAGACCTTCGGGGCACTGATGAACGCCGTCATTGCCATGGAGGATTTTCAGCGGGAGTCCTAGGCAGAGTGGAAGAGGAAGCGGGTGGCTACAGGGTTTTCCAGCCACCCTCATACTCAAAAGATACAGGTTGTCCGGTGGGGGCCCTATCAATCATTAGGGGGCCTTCATTTTGGTAGCCCTAGCAAACTTCATAGATTTCTTCCACATAGTCCCATGCTCCCATGCAGTAGGTGTAGCCCTAGCAACCTTAGGGACAACTGGTCCTACCTTGCTAGGGATTTGAAAACAAGCCTAGTGCTTGCTTCAAGTGTGGCAAAAATGGCCACTATGCCCAAGTGAAGGGTCAAGATGGCGACTAGAGGGGGGGGTGAATAGTCCTTTTAAAACTTAATCACGTTGGCTAACCGAAACAAATGTGGAATTAAAACTATCGGTCTAGCCAAGACTATATCCCACTATATATGTTCACTAGCACCTTGCAAACATAACAATTATGCAACAAAGGTGTCGGGCTAGTTAGAGCTCTCCTAAACAATTCTAGGAGCAAGGTTACACAAACCTATGTCACTAGTACTTTAAGCAACAAGGGAGCTCCTACACATGCTAGTAAGCAAAAGCACAAAGCTAACTAAGCTTACTAGCAATGCTCAATAACAAGGCAACCAATGCCTAATTAGAGAGCGCAAATACTTAGCTACACAAACTAAGCAATGTGACTAACAAGGTTACTAAAACCAAATTAGCCACGCAAGGGAGCTACTTCTATGCTACACAAGCAAGAAGGTAATTAGCAAGCTACACAAGCTATCTAATTACAAAAGCAACAACACAAGCGTAATGTATATGAAAGTAAACGCAAGCTTGTGTAACAGAGATGCAAACCAACAGGAAGAACAAGGTTGACACGATGATTTTTCTCCCGAGGTTCACGTGTTTGCCAACATGCTAGTCCCCGTTGTGTCGACCGCTCACTTGGTGGTTCGGCGGCTAATTGGCATCACCCGCCAAGCCCGCACGTCGGGCGCCGCAAGAACCTACCCCTTGAGTGAGGGTAGCTCAATGACACGCTTTACTAATGTTGCTCTTCGCGACTCCCGCGGGGCGAGCACAAGTGCCCCTCACAAGCACTTCTCTGGAGCGCCACACAAGCTTCTTGCGCGCTTCGACGGAGACCACCACCAAGCCATCTAGGAGGTGGCAACCTCCAAGAGTAACAAGCACCACCGGCTTGCAACTCGATCACCTAGTGCCACTCGATGTAACCTCACGATGCAATTGCACTAGAATCGCTCACTCACACAATCGGATGATCGCTATCAAGTATGTATGAGATGGAGGGCTCCCAAGCACTCACAAGCATGGACACTAAGTCCCTTGAGGTGCTCCACACCAGCCATGGCCGAAGGCCACTTCTATTTATAGCCCCAAGGGCTAAACTAGCCGTTACCCCTTCACTGGGCAATGGTCGGGCCGACCGGACGCTCCGGTCGTGTTGACCGGACGCTGGACCTTAGCGTCCGGTCGCCCGCAGACGACCATGTGTCTAGATTCCAACGGTCACTTGACCTGACCGGATGCAGCAGCTTCAACTGACCGGACGTTGAACCCCCATCGTCCGGTCGTTTCCAGTAAGGTACCGACCTCGACCGGACACGTCCGGTCACACTTGATCGGACGCAGCCAGCGTCCGGTCACACTCCAGCTTCTGCGTCACTGTACGTCAGCCTGACCGGACGCAGCCTGCCAGTGTCCGGTGCATTCAGATCCAGCGTCCGGTCAGTTGACCGACGCTAGCATCTTCGCGACTAACTCGTTCTCACTTCTAACTTCTTCATCCTTGCTCCAATGAGCTAACCACCAAGAATTTGCATCCAGCGCAATAGAAAATAGGCATTCCATCCCAAACCCATCTCACCCCTGCAAACACCACCTCCTTTGTAAATGTGCCAACACCACCAAGTGTACATCACCATGTGTATGTGTGTTAGCTTTTCACAATCATTTCCTAAAGGATGTTAGCCACTCAACTTGCCACGCCACTCGATCCTAGCGACAATGCAAAGTTAGATCACTCGAGTGGCACTAGATGACCGATATGCAAACAAGTTTGCCCCTCTTGATAGTACGGCCATCTATCCTAAATCCGGTCATAAACTTCTCTACACACCTATGACCGGTGAAATGAAATGCCCTAGGTTATACCTTTGCCTTGCGCATTCCATTCCATCTCCTTCAATGTCGATGCAACACATGCACCAACACGATCAACAATGATATGATCCACTTCATATCATCACATGATCACATTGGTTCATCAATCTTGACTCTACTTGCTCTTCACCATTGCTATCATCCATCGGCGCCAAGTCTTGCTCAAGCTTCACCGCCACGTGGTCCATCACTCCAAAGCCTTTGACTTGCCCTTCACGCTTGCAACCGGTCCATCAAGCCAAGTCTTGTCTTGATCTTCTCCACCTTGATCACATGACTCAATGTCATGTCTCATGTGCAATAAGCTCCTTCATCATCACATGTGTGAGCTTTGCAACATTTCCAAGCCATTTTCACCTCCATGGCATATGTTGCTCATACACATGTACCTGTGGACTAATCACCTATGTATCTCACATAAACACAATTAGTCCACCTAGGTTGTCACTCAATTACCAAAACCAACAAGGACCTTTCAATCTCCCCCTTTTTGGTAATTGATGACAACTCTACAAAGATATGGAAATTAAGCTCTTTTGGATTCATGTTGCTTGCCCAAGCAATTTTACCATGTGAAAAAAGATTTTGGACAAGTACCACAAACCCGAAATGGTAGTATTAGCTCCCCCTACATATGTGCTAGTGTATTTAATTTGAAGCTTGCACATATGCATAGATTGAAATTGTGGGAGAGTAAATACTACAAAATGATGCTAAGGTATATAGAATAAACCTTTGAAGCATGTACCAATCGTAGTTGTATCTTTAAGTTCATCCTTAGCACCATGGTTAGCTAGATATCACTTGGAAATAAAAGCACTAGATACCTCATGAGATCAACATTAAAATCAAGGTACTAGCATTACTTAAAGAATATACCAAGTGTCTAGCTATCATCCTATGCATGCTAGTTATCAAATCATCATCCAAGTTCTACAACTAGCATACACCACACAAGCATGCATATTGAATTTGAAAACTTATGCAATGCAAGCAAGCACATGATTATGCACATATCAAATGCAATCAATCAAAGTTTATGAGCTTGCTCTCCCTACTTGTGTGCTTCTCTTGTCCAAGACTTGTGATCCATTCTTTTCTCCAATGTTGCTCCCTCTTTGTCCATGTCCATGTCCAACCTTTTTCATATCTTATCTTCTTATCTCTCCCCCTTTGTACAATCTCTCCCCAAGCTTCATATCTTTGTACAATCTCTCCCCCTTTGTCATCAATTTCCATAAAAGGTATGCTTCTTATTGATGCAAAGGTGTGCACTTTGGGGTAGATGGTTGAGACTAGAATTTTATATTTTTGATGGACATTACTTGAATATTGGAATGGCACCACATGTAGATACCATTTAGAATTTGCAACTTGTACTACTTGTATCTTATCATTCTATGTATGGGTCATCCATTTTATTTCACTTAAGCTCTTGTAGGTGAGGGATGCATTCTTTATTTGATGATCACTTAAAGTTGAGGATCACTTGTGGAACCATCGTCTACTATGTATAGATACCACTTGTAGGAAGTGAATACCATTTGAAAGAATCTTCTAGTATGGAACCACTTGTTTGATTTATCAATAAAGACCATTTCTTGAACATTTGCTATCTTCATGAGTACCACTTATAGGATATCACTTGTGAGTTGAAACATACAAACTAGATATCCATTTGCATTGTTGTCTTGTGCTTGTACTCTTATCACTTTCATGAGCTTCTTATGTGACTTGAACTAAATTGATTTGCTTAAGTTTTCAAGTCCGGTTTGAACCAATGACAAGCTTCTTCACACCTCTTTTAAGGGTTATCTTGTCAATGTTGTACTTGTCACTTATTAGCAATCCAAATTAAGTCAAGTACTTGGGTTCACTAGCTCATGAACAAATTCATGTACTAACCACTAGATCAAGTAATCATTCAAACAATAGTGGTAGGCTATGAATTTAAACATTTCATTTGTTATGCATGATCCTATGAAGCATGTACTATATGCACTAACCACATACTAGTAAGGGATGAAATGATCATGCACATTACAATGATACCTTTGCTATGTTGGAGTAGAGGATAGTCACATAGATTCCAATTCATTACTCCAATAGCAATGTGAAGTCCAATTATAAGCTTGGTGAAGACCGATAGATACCAATTTGAATCTCATTCTTCACCCATATGAAATGAATATCACTTATGATCAAGTGCACTTTCTTGTTGTGGTTGACTTGCTTCATCTTTTGATCTTAGCTTGCATGAGAGCATCAATATGAGAATACCACTTGAAATATCATGACTAGCTCTCTTTTGGGTGTTGCTTGCTTTTCTTGATCAATCCTTTTGATTTCTTCAACTAAGCATCTCAAATGTTCCTCGGATCACCACTTCCATGTTAGCCTTCCAAGTACCACACTTGGTTTACCTACACATAGGCGGCAAGCCCCTACACTAGGGAGAAGTGACCTCTCTCCAAGAACCATTGTTGACACTCACTTGAAATAACTTAATTGATTGATCCAAGTGATGGACTTAACTTGATGAGTAACCTTGATTCCTTCTTTAAGTCCTTTTCTTTCTTCTTGTTTAAGTTCTTTTCTTTCTACCAAGAGATTTCCAATAGTCACTAGAACTTAAACTTCGTCTTCATCTTGAGTTTGATCTTGATCTTCTAATTTGAGTACCAAAAGTGTGCAAAGTACACTCCTCAATCAAATGGCCTTGTACTCTTTGTTTAACATGTTACTAGATTATCTCAAAACCAAACTTAGGTACCTCAATCACTTGTAAACATGTTTCCAACTTGAGGACCTTTCAATCAAAGTGACTCTAGATCAATCCAATACTTGTCACTTTTCTGGCAGATTCTGTACTCTCCAAAGAAGTTAACATATCTCTTAAAGTACAAATCCAAATACCACAAAATTTGGTGGAGATGAGCTTCACTAAGTTATCTAGCAGCCATAAAAATTTTAGCTTCATTTGATCTCATATGACTGCCAAAATTTTAATTCTTCCACCACTGCTACATGCTGAAAACTGCTGCACTATAGCTGACAAGAACCACTCCAAAACCGAAGCATTTCTTATCCAATTTCCATGAAATTTCTACAGCATCTTATACCATAAATCTAGAGCATGTACACCAATTTTCATGCCAATCCAATAAGATTTGATTACTCAAACATGGCTATGATCACAGCTAGCTCAGATTTTGAATATAGGACAGATTTCAAGCAATTGAGCTATACTTCATCAAATATGAATCAAACTTGATACTAACTTGTTTGAATACTTCCATAAGACATATATCCATTCAAATCACTTACTAAATGTCATCTCATGAATTTATCCAACACAAATCAATCCAAACTTGATTACTAATCAACTTATCCATTCAAACACCTCATAGCAAGCAACATTGCATATTTATCCAATTCAATCAACTCATATGCATCCAAATGAAGTGATCAACAAGAGATATACCTTGGTTAGCTCATGATCATCCAACTAGGCAAGCTTCAACTCAATTATTTGCAAGTCATCAAATATATTCAATGAATCACCAACAACTTGAAATTTTCACTTGTATGTTGTAGCACATTTGGACTTCACTTAATTTATCATGGCATTGGGATTGGATGTGCACTAAACTTCATATCTTGATTCAACATATGATGATCACTATGAAGACAATTGAATCAAGCCTCCAATGCCAATGGTACCTACACACATTCATCCACTTTTTGATGGTACCCAAATAACTTTGGGTCCTCTCAAGTTAGGAGCAACATACTTAGGCAATGCCTTAGTATGAGTAGCGGGATGTTTTGCAATAGCAACTATAGAGGTACCATTACCATCCTTTCTAAGCATATCATGATCATCAATTGAAATAGGCTTAGAAATTTTACCTAGGGGACATGAATGTGCCATGTGTCCCCTTTCCCGGCATGAGTAGCACTTTCTTTTTGCTTGAGCCTTTTCTTCCTTGCTCATGTTGTACTTCTCATTGCCTTGCCTCTCATGGATTGCTTGAGCCATCTTCTCAAGCTTGGTAGGACACTTAGAGGCAAAGTGTCCCGTACTTCCACACTTGAAGCACTTGATGTGAGCAAAGACTTTCTTTTCATCTTCATTCTTGCTCATCATCTTGGCATCTTGGGTTAGCATTGGATGCCTTGCCTTTCCACCCCTTCTTGTTTTCTTCTTCTTTATCATCAAGTCACCACCATCTTCATGGTTGATCTTGATTTGCTCTTGGGGGTGTCTTCTCTTGCTCAACTTGTGGTTTTGGTTGAGGCTTCACTTGTTGCTTCACCAATTGCTTGGTTGGGCACATTGAGGTAAGATGACCCCAAGTGCCGCACTTGAAGCACTTGACATGCTTTAGCCTCTCTTCTTCTTTCTTCAACTTGAGCTTCTTGATGTTAGGGCAACCATTTGCAAAGTGTCCCACTTCATGACACCGGAAGCACATGGTATGAGAGAGCTTTCTTTGTTGTAGCTTCTTCATCTTTCTTTCTCTCTTCATTTCACCCTTTGTCATCTTCTTCTTGAAGCCAAGGCCACACTTGTCACCATAGTTTCTTTGAGTCTTCAACATATGCTCAAAGGTGACTTGAGAGTTGTAGCACCTCTCTAACTTGTTGCTCAATTTCTTCACTTCATTTTTGAGCTCATTGTTCTCCTTCAAAATGTTAGTCTCACAAGACATAGAAGTAGAACAAGCATCTATATGTGAAGAGCATGGCATTTCTAGTAAATCATCACAAGAGGTGGATACATGCTTCTTGCCTACATCACAAGGGTTAGCAATAATATGTGATTGATCAATTGACCCATGTGATGAGCTCTCACTAGTTTTAATTTTTCCATTAGAAATCTCCATAGTGAGAAAAGCATGGTCTTGTACCAAGTTATCATGAGCAACACTAAGTTCCTCATGAGCCAATTTTAGCTCCTCATGTGAACAAGTAGTAACATAGAGTAGATACTTTTGTTGTTCACATGTGTTTTTTAGAAAAGAGTTATCATTTTTCAATTTCTCGGTTTTAGCCATCTCTTTTTCTAAAGCTTTGATCATGCAACCATATCTATCTAGAAGCTCCTCATATGAATCAAGATCAATCACATTTGCATTAGATACCTTAGTGTCACCTTGTGACATGAAGCAATGTGATGTAGTTGGAGAGCTTGTAGTAGCATCTTCATCATGGCATGAGCATGAACCATCATCCCCATCAAGTGTGCATGGGGTAGCATCATCACTTGCGACACTTGTGGCATCATTATCAACTTTATCAAGTGAACTTGTAGTGGATCGATCATCATCATCGGAGACCGCACCATACTTCTCATTGAGATAACTCCAAATCTCATGGGCGGTCTTCATGTCAATGATCTCTCCAAATATGCAATCATGCAAAGATCTATACATGATATTAGTAGCTTGGATATCGAGATCTAGGCATTTTTCTTGTGCTTGAGTTAGATTATCTTCATCCAACACATGAGAAAAGCCTACATCTACCATCCACCACATTTGAGGGCAAATAAACTTAAAATTGCATATCATCCAATTTTTCCATCGTGTAAAGTGTGTGCCATCAAAAATGTATGGACAATCAACATCTAGCCCATAAGCCGCCATCCTCTCGGGTCGGTGAAGATCACAAATGAGAGACCTAGCTTTGATACCACTTGAAGGGTCGAGATGGCGACTAGAGGGGGGGTGAATAGTCCTTTTAAAACTTAATCACATTGGCTAACCGAAACAAATGCAGAATTAAAACTATCGGTCTAGCCAAGACTATACCCCACTATATATGTTCACTAGCACCTTGCAAAGATAACAATTATGCAACAAAGGTGCCGGGCTAGTTAGAGCTCTCCTAAACAATTCTAGGAGCAAGGTTACACAAACCTATGTCACTAGTACTTTAAGCAACAAGGGAGCTCCTACACATGCTAGTAAGCAAAAGCACAAAGCTAACTAAGCTTACTAGCAATGCTCAATAACAAGGCAACCAATGCCTAATTAGAGAGCGCAAATACTTAGCTACACAAACTAAGCAATGTGACTAACAAGGTTACTAAAACCAAATTAGCCACGCAAGGGAGCTACTTCTATGCTACACAAGCAAGAAGGTAATTAGCAAGCTACACAAGCTATCTAATTACAAAAGCAACAACACAAGCGTAATGTATATGAAAGTAAACACAAGCTTGTGTAACGGAGATGCAAACCAACGGGAAGAACAAGGTTGACACGATGATTTTTCTCCCGAGGTTCACATGTTTGCCAACACGCTAGTCCCCGTTGTGTCGACCGCTCACTTGGTGGTTCGGCGGCTAATTGGCATCACCCGCCAAGCCCACACGTCGGGCGCCGCAAGAACCTACCTCTTGAGTGAGGGTAGCTCAATGACACGCTTTACTAATGTTGCTCTTCGCGACTCCCGCGGGGCGAGCACAAGCGCCCCTCACAAGCACTTCTCCGGAGCGCCACACAAGCTTCTTGCGCGCTTCAATGGAGACCACCACCAAGCCATCTAGGAGGTGGCAACCTCCAAGAGTAACAAGCACCACCGGCTTGCAACTCGATCACCTAGTGCCACTCGATGCAACCTCACGATGCAATTGCACTAGAATCGCTCACTCACACAATCGGATGATCGCTATCAAGTATGTGTGAGATGGAGGGCTCCCAAGCACTCACAAGCATGGACACTAAGTCCCTTGAGGTGCTCCACACCAGCCATGGCCGAAGGCCACTTCTATTTATAGCCCCAAGGGCTAAACTAGCCGTTACCCCTTCACTGGGCAACGGTCGGGCCGACCGGACGCTCCGGTCGTGTTGACCGGACGCTGGACCTTAGCGTCCGGTCGCCCGCAGACGACCACGTGTCCAGATTCCAACGGTCACTTGACCTGATCGGACGCAGCAGCTTCAACTGATCGGACGCTGAACCCCCAGCGTCCGGTCGTTTCCAGTAAGGTACCGACCTCGACCGGACGCGTCCGGTCACACTTGATCGGACGCAGCCATCGTCTGGTCACACTCCAGCTTCTGCGTCACCGTACGTCAGCCTGACCGAACGCAGCCTGCCAGCGTCCGGTGCATTCAGATCCAGCGTCCGGTCAGTTGACCGACGCCAGCATCTTCGTGACTAACTCGTTCTCACTTCTAACTTCTTCATCCTTGCTCCAATGAGCTAACCACCAAGAATTTGCATTCGGCGCAATAGAAAATAGGCATTCCATCCCAAACCCATCTCACCCCTGCAAACACCACCTCCTTTGTAAATGTGCCAACACCACCAAGTGTACATCACCATGTGTATGTGTGTTAGCATTTCACAATCATTTCCCAAAGGATGTTAGCCACTCAACTTGCCATGCCACTCGATCCTAGCGACAATGCAAAGTTAGATCACTCGAGTGGCACTAGATGACCGATATGCAAACAAGTTTGCCCCTCTTGATAGTACGGCCATCTATCCTAAACCCGGTCATAAACTTCTCTACATACCTATGACCGGTGAAATGAAATGCCCTAGGTTATACCTTTGCCTTGCGCATTCCATTCCATCTCCTTCAATGTCGATGCAACACATGCACCAACACGATCAACAATGATATGATCCACTTCATATCATCACATGATCATATTGGTTCATCGATCTTGACTCTACTTGCTCTTCACCGTTGCTATCGTCCATCGGCGCCAAGTCTTGCTCAAGCTTCACTGCCACGCGGTCCATCACTCCAAAGCCTTTGACTTGCCCTTCACGCTTGCAACCAGTCCATCAAGCCAAGTCTTGTCTTGATCTTCTCCACCTTGATCACATGACTCAATGTCATGTCTCATGTGCAATAAGCTCCTTCATCATCACATGTGTGAGCTTTGCAACATTTCCAAGCCATTTTCACCTCCATGGCATATGTTGCTCATACACATGTACCTGTGGACTAATCACCTATGTATCTCACATAAACATAATTAGTCCACCTAGGTTGTCACTCAATTACCAAAACCAACAAGGACCTTTCACCAAGCTTGTCCCCAGAACCAGCCAGCTCAGTCTACTCAACCGTCAGCAAACTTTAGGCTTGTCAGGAGGACCGTAATCAAGAAGAAAGTGCCCAGCAGATTTAGACAGGTGCATTTCACAGATGCTGAGCAGATATTGCAGTAGGAACCGATGATGGCTGATATGTTTACCATTGATTCCCATCCAACCTATGTGTTGTTCGATTCTGGTGCATCACATTCTTTTATGAGCATGAAATTTGTAGATCGGCACAACTTACCACTTATGGCTATACCGTATGCTATAGAATCCATACTGTGGGTTCGCAAATGTTCATCAATACCCGAACAGACACAGTAAGCTTGGTATTAGCCACCCACACTTACCGCCTAAAGTTCATGGTAATGCCCGGACAAGGCATTGATGCTATTATTGGAATGAACTGGTTGCGGGTGTATGGGGTAGTATTGGATATGAAGCGAAGAAGTGTCAAGTTACAGCTTCTGTCTTCTGAGGATAGGATGTCTCTGCTTGTACCCTCAGATCCAGTCTTACATGTTGCTACCCATGCCTCTCCTGATGTTACCTCCATCCCTATGGTTTGTGAGTTCCCAGATGTTTTTCCTGAAGATCTTCCTAAGTTGCCACCGGATAGAGAGGTAGAATTCTCCATTGAGCTAGAGCCTGGTACTGCCCCTATCTCCAAATGCCCGTACCACATGGCTCCAAGGGAATTGGCAGAAATGAAGAAGCAGTTGGAAGAGTTGATGGAAAAAGGTTTTATCCATCCTAGTTCTTCGCTATGGGGTTGCCCAACCATTTTTGTAAAGAAGAAGGATGATACTCTATAGATGTGTGTGGATTACTGTTCTCTTAATGCAGTAATAGTTAAGAACAAGTATCCTTTGCCTCACATAGACACTTTGTTCAATCAGCTAGCTGGCGCCAAGGTGTTCTCAAAGATTGATCTTCGATCAGGCTATCATCGGATCAAGATCATGCCACATTATATACCAAAGACAGCTTTCTCTACTAGGTATGGACTGTATGAGTACCTAGTGATGTCTTTTGGTCTCACCAATGCTCCTACCTTCTTCATGTACTTGATGAATTCAGTCTTTATGCCAGAGCTGGACAAGTTTGTGGTAGTATTCATTGATGATATACTGATTTATTCCAAGAATGATGAAGAGCATGCCCAACACCTTCGAATAGTACTATCTTGACTAAGGGAACACAAGCTTTATGCCAAATTCAGTAGGTGTGAATTTTGGTAAGATCGAGTGCAGTGTTTAGGGCATGTGTTGACACCTGACGGCGTTTTGGTAGATCCCAGCAAGGTGCAAGATGTGTTGGATTGGCAGTCTCCCAAGTCTGTGCATCAAATTCGTTAGTTTCTTGGTCTAGCTAGGTACTATCAGCGTTTCATCCTAGATTTCTCCAATATAGCCCAGCCAATGACCAAGCTGCTCTAAAAAAGTCAAGTTTGATTGGAGCCCTGCCTGCGAGGAAGCTTTCCAAACTCTAAAGACATTTCTGACCACTGCCCCTATGTTGGCCCAACTAGATATTGATAGGCCCTTTGATGTATACTGTGATGCCTCAAAGATGGGGCTAGGGTGTGTGCTTATGCAAGATGGGCGTATGATAGCTTATGCTTCGCGCCAACTAAAAAAGCATGAGGTGAATTACCCCACCCATGACTTAGAGTTGTCTGCTATGGTCCACGCTCTGAAGATTTGGAGGCACTATCTGTTGGGCAACAAAGTGCATATCTTTACAGATCACAAGAGCCTCAAGTATATTTTCACTCAGTCTGAGCTGAATATGAGGCAACAAAGATGGTTAGAATTGATAAAGGATTACAACTTGGAAGTCCATTATCATCTAGGAAAGGCTAATGTAGTAGCCGATGCTTTGAGCCGAAAGTCACACCGGGTTGAGGAAACACCTTTGTCTCTCAACCATGTAGAGGTGTTGGCTCACATTGCATTGACCTCAGAATTACTGGAACAGATTATTCGAGAGCAAAAGGAAGACCCCGAAGAAATTCCCCACATCAGAAAATTGATTGCCGAAGGGCATGGCCCTCACTTTAGCGTTGATACGCATGGTGTAGTAAGATACAAGGATAGGCTGGGGGTTCCATTCAGTGAGGAGTTGAGAAGGAAGATTTTGAGTGAAGCCCATCATTCAAAGATGTCTATTCATCCTGGCAGCAACAAGATGTATCATGATCTACGCCGCTTGTACTGGTGGTCCAACATGAAGCAGGACATCACCCGGCATATCACGGAGTGTGACACTTGTGGTAGGGTTAAGGCAGACCATATGCATACCCTAGGATATTTGTAGCCCTTGCCCATTCCTGTTTGGAAATGGGAAAATATTTCCATGGACTTTGTGGTAGAATTGCCCCGTACCTCCAAGGGTTATGATTCTATTTGGGTCATTGTGGTCCGCCTAACTAAGTCTGCTCATTTTATCCAGATGAACACCATGTATGCAGCCAGGAAGTATGCTCAGATATACTTTGACCATATTATGACTCTACACAGGGTTCCTCTCACCATCATCTCTGATAGAGGGCCAGTCTTTGTCTCTCATTTTTGGGACTAGCTCTAGCAATGTCTTGGTACTCATCTCCTCAGAAGCTCAGTATATCATCCATAAACTGATGGTCAAACCGAGAGGGTGAACCAGGTGCTTGAGGACATGTTGAGAGCTTGTGCCATTTCTTTCCCTGAGAAGTGGGATGCCTACTTAAAGCTAGCGGAATTTTCTTACAATAATAGCTACCAAGAAAGCATCCGCATGGCACCATTTGAAGCTCTATATGGAAGAAAGTGTAGGACACCACTCAACTGAGTTGAAGTGGGAGACCGTGGGTACTTTGGGCCCAAATTCGTCAAAGAGGCTCGAGAGCAAGTATTATTCAGAGTCACTTGAAGGCAGCTCAAAGCCGATAGAAAGCTTACGCCGATAAGCGAAGAAGGCCCTTAGAGTTTGCAGCTGGAGATTATGTGTATCTCAAGGTGTCTCCTATGAGAGGGGTGCTTCGATTTGGTGTCCATGTTAAGTTAGCCCCTTGATATGTGGGTCCTTATCAAGTGTTGGAGCAGTGTGGCCCTGTTGCTTATCGTCTCCAGCTTCTCGATATCTTATCTGTGGTACACAATATGTTCCATGTATCACAATTAAAGAAATGTCTGCGAGTGCTAGATGAAGCTGTGGAAATTGAAGGGCTTACCCTCCAGCCAGATTTAACTTACGTTGAGCACCCAGTCAAAATCTTGGATGAGAAGGAGAGAGTGACCAGGAACAGAGTGGTAAAGTTCTACAAGGTGCAGTGGCAAAACCATTCAGAGGATAAAGCCACCTGGGAACAAGAGAGTTACCTAATACAGCATTACCCCCACCTCCTTGCTGGCTCTAATAGTTAGTTGCTGCGCCAAAATGTATTCCCTATCTCCTTCTCACACTAGGCACATGAAATCTCGGGTCAAGATTTTGTTTTAGGGGGGTAGATTTGTAACACCCTTGGTGTTACGTTGTACAGTTTTTGCTAAAACACTGCATGAGCATCATACTTATGTGTAAATGTGTGTAACATAAAGTATAAATTAATGTACGGCACTTGAAACGTTCATCCGAAACAAGAAACAAATGTTACGCTTCATGTCGCTTAATATCGTTTAGTATTCTAAGCGAATTTTTTTATCGAACAAAAATGCTATAGAACGTTTATGTGAACTTTGATAAAGTTTATAGTACGAACTTCGTAGACGACGATGAAATGCGTGCGGCCGAGGACGAGGCTCGCTAGCTAATATGTCAAGAAGCTCAGAAATTGGAATTCGACGCAAAATCGTTTGAGGTTTATTCATTTCATGTTAGGTCTGTAATTGGGTCGACGAACCCATGTTTGGCACTTTTTGTAGAGCGATCGACTTAGGAAGTGGTGAGATGTCATGGCTTAGGTCGATAGCCCTACGTACTGATGTAGACTAGGCCCAATCTTTCAAAATGTATGATAGTATCGATTGGTGGAGACTCGATATTCATGATCTAGGCTTCGAACCAAGACTGATTCGGACCCCTGCAACCGTTACACAGACCATTGCTGCATTGCTCCATTGGTTATCAACCACGCGAACGCGATTGACCTCGCCAAGAAGGATTTCCTGCAAGCGAATCGAGAACACAAGCAAGAACATGATGAACGCAATCTGAAATTACAAATAAATATGAGGCTTATGATAACAAGAAGGAGTTCAAGTCTTTATTCGAAAGGACTAATCGCCACAAGCGAACAAGATCAAGAACTGGGGCCCTAGTTCACAGCAAGCAACCTTGGCGGCACAGTTGCAGCAAAACGATGTATGTTTCATGAGAAAATCAAGAACTAAACAAAACCCAAACCCTAAGGAGAGCGACGGCTACTATTTATAGTCTTGGGCGTCACCCCCTTGGATGTGCCCCCTAATGGGCCCAAACACGATACACAGTCCAATGGACCAAAAGACAGTGTCGTAGCACCCTGGTAGATTCTGGACGCTGACTTGTTTCAACGATTCCTGTTGATTCCAAAGGTATTTTGACATGAGACCACTTGGATTGGCTTACTTATCAATTTAGCTTTCCAACCATATGTGGATCATCGAAAACGGAGTCTAGATGTGTCCTGGGTGACCAGTTTAAGGTAGACTGGTCCTAGAGGCCGAGGCAGACTCGAACTTGAGTTGCTTTGGGCCTCCACCTCGGGGACTCGAACCGAATTAGCCTCGGACCTCCTTCTTGACTTGGACACCCTTGCTGGTATCCTACCCCTCCATACCATGTGCCAAACATGGTCATATGCATGGGTGTCATATCCTCATCATCCTCCCCTTCTTGACGAAAAGTCATCCTCGGCGTCGATTGTGCTTGAAACTGATCCTGCACAACATAAAGGAGAATGGGGTGGCGAAAACAAAGGGAACTGAAATAATTGTGAGAAGAAACATGACCAAGTTTCCAAGTTTGTAGCATGTCATCTCGCATAAAAATTTCAGCAAGCATGTAGACTCCATGATCCAAATGCACACGATGTATGTCAACACTATCCTGCAAAAGATTAAAACTAACCAAAGACAATGCAGAAATAGATGATCTAGCAGACATTGGTAGCAACCAACAATGCTCCTCTTCTTGGAAGTGAACTTGTTTCTTTGAGGAACATGAGAAAATGTTTGTATTATTATAGCAGCCCTCTAAACGATCATAATCTGGTACAATAAAAGGAGAATTCATATTACTATGAATGTATACTCAATGTATCATATATTGTCCCTTGTTGTTATATTTGATAGTAACATGATATGTATGTTTAGAAAACCAAGGCAAATCAACATATTTAAATAGGCTCTCCTTCAAATAATCTAGGTTACACAAAACATCAAATTCAATGTAACCCAAAGTATGTAAAGAAGACAACAGTTTGAACTCATTAGTTTTAGTAGCAATATGAATAACATGTTTATTTTCAGCACAAGTGACTGGTTCAAAAACATGTAAAACTGAGGCATCATCAACCAATTCATCTTTATCACAAGGAACTTCAAGCAAATTATCATGGGACAGAGATAAATCAAGAGAGGGTTCCACTAACAATTGCTCTATGATAGCATGGTTTGTCGAAGAATTTAGTATATTAAAACTATTCTCACCTTCCGTGAGTGTAGCACTGTCGGGTACCTTAGAACGGGGTACCCCAAGCAAACATCAAATGGGTCGCTAAAATCCCATCTAAAAAATAAAGCTAGAAGGTAAGCCGTGGGCCTCTCACCTACCACGACCGAGCCCACTGGGTCCTCCTCCTCCTCGCCTCGAGCCTCAAGCAGGAGGTCTCGGCATCCTGACACAAACTTCGCCTCGCGTGAGGCTCCCCAGGGAAGGCCTCGGTAGGGAACGCCGTCTCCGTCTTGCCCGAGGCTCTCCATGGAAGGCCTCGGCAGGGGGTACATTCTCCGTATCGCGCGAGCCGTCTCGCGCGAGGCCTCGGTAGGGAGACCGATCTCTGTCTCGCGCGAGGCCTCATTTTTCGTATCGCTCGAGGCTGGGTCGTCCATGGCCCATCACCCCCTACCTCGACCGACCCTCCAGACAGCGCGTCATGTCTCATTAATGCTTCAACCACTCCCGCAATCTTAGCCGGACGATGGCTCAACGCCACAGAATGGCCGACGCGACCCGAGGTTGCATCAGCGCCATACCGGCCAGGACAGGGCACGGCGGGGATTACCGGCCACTGTGTCCTAACACTGTGTCCACGACCAGCGCCATACCAGTTGGGACAGGGTACGGTGGGGATTACCGGCCACTGTGTCCTAACGCTGTGCCCACGATCAGCCGCCCGCTCGAGGCCTCGGCACTGTACACCAAGGTCTCAGCGATCTTGGGGTTCGCGCCTACCGAGACCCCTCCACCGCGGGGCAGCCTCGGCACCGACCAAGCCTCGGCCTCGCGCACAGTCCGTCCACAGTGGCTTGCACATTCACCACCGCACCCACTCCGAGGCAGTCCTGGGGTTCCCACGATGCACAGAATCTGATGGGACGACCACGCCGCTCCAGTGCTCCAAGGACGGACCACTCCGACGACCACGCCGCCACAGGAACAGACTACAGGGCCCGGACACGCCGCCTCTGTTCACACAACACCATATAGTTAGCTCATGTACCATCCTTGTCCTCCCTTCAGGCTATAAAAGGAGAGGACTTGGGCCATTTTGAGGGAGGAAGAAGAACACCTTGTAACACACACACACGCACATCCCTGCCGCCTGAGAGCAACGTCTCAAGCGGCCCGCATGACACCCTGCCGAGACCTGGGACCAGCTCCCTCTCTCCTTTAGCTTGTAACCCCCTACTACGAGCACTTCGGTGCAAGGAATACAAGATCGACCTCTCAGACTGGACGTAGGGCCTCGATTGCCTAAACTAGTATAAACCTTGTGTCTCTTTGCATCACCATCCGGAATCGGGAGCACGCAGAATAAATTCACTGGTTGGTTGAGGACCCCCCGGTCCAAAACACCGACAGTTGGCGCGCCAGGTAGGGGCCTCTGCGTGTCGGTTTCGTCATCCCAGCAGGTTTCGGATGGCAAACCCCGTGCGACCATTGCGTCTCGGCATCGTGGTTTGGTTCGGGAGCCTAGAGTTCATGTCTCTAGGGCATGAGTACGACATGGTACTCCTCACTCCTCGAGCCCCACCGTCCGACGATGAAGTCACACCCCAGCAGCCCAGGCACAGGCGGCGTCCGAGCGGACGCTCTCGCCGCGCTCGCCAAGCACGACACGAACAAGGCCACCCCGACGCTACGCGAATCCGGGGCGCCATGCCACCCCCCGCCGATATCCTACGACCAGCTGTTGGCATAGGGTCCCTGGCTGGGGACCTATCTAGCCTGAGCTTGGACAAAGGAAAGTCACCTGTGACACGCGGCGATGCCCAGTCGTCAAGCTCCGCTCCACCACTCCCTGAAGAACCGACCCCGACGGGGCAGAATCTAGCGACGGCACCATCCCCATACCCCTTTGGGTTGAGAAATGCCGCTGCCTCTTACGCCTACGCTTACACTACCGCTCACGAGCATCCCTCGGAACGCCGCCAGCGCTTCGCTCTCGACCTGAGCATCCACGCCGACTCCTCGGATGAGAACGAGGCATGGCCCAGAGTGGATTTCTCCGGACTCAACAACCCTGGGGCTTTGCGCCAGTTCCTAGCCGCAAGCGACTACTGCTTTGGCTACTCCGACTCTGACGACGAAGGCACCTACGACCCCACTCGCGAGTGTTTTCACGTCGGGCTCGGGATGCCGAGGGCGGGCGAAGAGGACGAGGGGGTAGGTAGCCGTTCCCCGCTTCGCCCAGGCGTGGGCGTCGTCACACCTCCACGCGCCGTCCTGCCGGCCGCACGAAATGAGAACATCACTCTTGCGTGACCTCAGCGCCTAGACCTAGAACAGCTCCGTGAGCTCCAAGCCAAGGTCGAAAAAGACCAACTCCTTCTGCAGCAGCTTCGAGACTCTCTCGAACAGGAACAGCGAGGTCGCGGCGAAGGCGGGGGAGCCCGACGGAGGGCCCATGATGTGCATCACCGCATCCATGACGACGAAGGGAGTGAGCAACCCCCAGTCTTCAATCGCGCTAGCCAGAACATCGCGGCTGCAGCAATGCTGGTCCGCGCAATGCCCGAGCCTTCTACCACAGAGGGGTGGCGGGTCCGTGGCGAGCTCCGGGATCTCCTAGAGACCGCCGCGGTTCAGCGGGCTGAGAGTTCCGCCTCCCGACGACACGGGGGTGCCTCGAACTTGCCCACGGCACCGCCTCGGCAGGATAGGGAAGCCCCAGCTCGTCCCAAGCCCGACCAAGCGCCGATAGCCCACAGGGCCCCCGTGCTTCTGGACCGCCTCGGCAATCGACGCGAGGTACAGGGAGACCATGAGGTGGTCAGCAGGCGACGACGCCACGACAACGAGGGGCCCACTTGGGGCTACCACCCACACCGAGGCGGTCGCTATGACAGCAGGGAGGACCGCAGTCCTTCCCCTGAACCGCCAGGCCCTCGGGTCTTTAGCAGGGCCATCCGCGCTGCTCTTTTCCCTGCCCGGTTTTGGCAACCAGCCAATCTCGCAAAGTACAGCGGCGAGACCAACCCTGAACTCTGGCTTGCCGATTACCGCCTGGCCTACCAACTAGGTGGCATGGACGATGACCTACTCATCATCCGCAACCTCCCCTTGCTCTTGTCGGACTCAGCGCGAGCCTGGCTCGAGCATGTTCCTCCCTCACAAATCCACGACTGGCGCGACTTGGTGAGGATATTCGTCGGGAACTTCTAGGGCACATACGTGCACCCTGGGAACTCCTGGGATCTTAAGAGCTGTCGCCAGAAGCCGGACGAGTCTCTCCGAGACTTTATCCGGCGCTTCTCCAAATAGTGCACCGAGTTGCCCAGCGTCGGCGACTCGGAGATCGTCCAGGCTTTCCTCTCCGGCACCACTTGTCGGGACTTGGTTCGAGAGTTAGGTCGGAACATGCCGCGCTCTGCTGCCGCGCTCCTCGACATCGCCACCAGCTTCGCCTCAGGTGAAGAGGCTGTTGGAGCCATCTTCCCCGACACCGACACCAAGGGTAAGCGGAGGGATGAGGCACCCGAGGCCTCAGCCTCCCACCTCCCCAAGAGAAAGAAAAAGGGGCGCCTGGGGAAGCAGGAGGTCCTGGAGGCTGATCTGGTCATGGCCACAGAACGCAAGAACCCCCGAGGCATGCTCTTGGGATTCATAGTCTCGGAACGCGGCATCGAAGCCAACCTAGAGAAGGTCTCGGCCATAACTGGCATGGGACCAATCAGGGACCTCAAGGGAGTATAGAGGGTCATGGGATGCCTTGCGGCCCTGAGCCGCTTCATCTCGCGCCTCGGCGAAAAAGGTTTGCCTCTGTACCGACTCTTGAGAAAGTCTGAGCGTTTTTCTTGGACTCCCGAGGCCGAAGAAGCCCTCGACAGACTCAAAGCACTGCTCACAAATCCTCCCGTCCTGATACCCCTGGCCATGGACGAGACCCTCTTACTCTACGTCGCCGCAACGACCCAAGTGGTCAGCGCTGCCGTAGTGGTAGAGAGGCAGGAAGAGGGGCATACTCTGCCCACCCAACGACCTGTTTATTTCATCAGCGAGGTGCTCTCCGAGACCAAAGCACGCTACCCCCACATCCAGAAGCTGGTCTACGCCGTGGTCCTGGCCCGGCACAAACTGCGTCACTACTTCGAGTTGCACCCAGTGACTGTGGTATCATCTTTCCCCCTGGGTGAAATAGTTCATAACCGGGAGGCCTCAGGCAGGATAGCCAAATGGGCTATCGAGCTTATGGGGGAAACCTTGACCTTTGCGCCTCGAAAGGCGATCAAGTCCCAGGTCTTGGCCAATTTCATGGCTAAATGGACAGATACCCAACTGCCACCCACTCAAATTCAGACGGAGTGCTGGACCCTGTACTTCGATGGATCCCTGATGAAGACCGGGGCAGGCGCGGGTCTGCTCTTCATTTCGCCCCTCGGAGTACACATGCGCTACATGGTGCGGCTCCACTTCGCCGCCTCCAACAACGTGGCCGAATACGAGGCCCTCATCAACGGCTTACAAGTCGCCATCGAACTTGGGGCACGACGCCTCGACGTCCGAGGCGACTCGCGGCTCGTCATAGATCAAGTGATGAAGGAGTCAAACTACCTCGACCCCAAAATGGAGGCTTACTGCAAGCTGGTACGACGCCTAGAAGACAAGTTCGACGGTCTCGAGCTAAATCACGTCGCGTGGAAGTACAACGAGGCCGCCGACGAGCTGGCAAAGATGGCCTCGTCATGGGCCCTAGTCCCCCCGAACGTCTTCGCCAAAGACCTCCACAAACTTCCATTGGATACACCTCGGCAACAGAGGAGGGCCCACCTGTGGAACCCGTGGTGAAGCTTGACGCCCTCTCTACTGCCGAGACCCCCTCAACCAAGCCCGAGGTCATGGAAGTCAACGCCGAGCCTCCACAGACTGATCAGGACGTGGATTGGCAAGTCCCGTTCCTCGATTGGCTCGATCGGGGGGAGCTTCCTGATGACAGAACCGAAGCGCGACGGCTTACGCGGCAAGCCAAGACCTACGCCCTCTACAACGACAAATTGTATAGGCGAAGTCCCTCAGGTGTCCTCCAACGGTGTATCAGTTCTGAAGCGGGCCAAGCCCTGCTTTGGGACTTACACGCAGGCGCCTGCGGGCACCATGCGGCGCCTCGGACGCTCGTAGGGAACGCTTTCCGCCAAGGTTTCCAATGGCTGACGGCAGTCGCCGACGCTACCAAGCTGGTACACTCCTGCGAAGGATGCTAGTACTATGCTCGGCAGACACATCTCTCGGCCCTGGCCCTGCAAACCATCCCCATCACATGGCCATTCGCCGTGTGGGGGCTCAACATGGTCGGGTCTCTACAAAAGGCTCCCGGGGGGCTTCACCCATCTATTGGTATCAATCGACAAGTTCTCCAAATGGATCGAGGCTCGTCCGATCAATCGAATCAAATCCGAGCAGGCGGTGCTGTTCTTCACTGACATTATCCACAGGTTTGGGGTCCCTAACACCATCATCACCGACAACGGGACGTAGTTCACCGGCAAAAGGTTCCTGATGTTTTGCGACGACCACCACATCCGTGTGGCCTAGTCGGCCGTAGGACACCCAAGGACCAACGGCCAAGTAGAGCGTGCCAACGGCATGATCCTACAAGGCCTCAAGCCAAGGATTCACAACCGGTTGAAAAAGTTTGGCAAGAAATGGCTCGCCGAACTCCCGTCGGTCATCTGGAGCCTGAGGAACACTCCAAGCCGAGCCACGGGATTCACGCCTTTCTTCCTAGTCTATGGGGCCGAGGCCATCCTCCCCACCGACTTGGAATATGGTTCCCCGAGGCTGCAAGCCTATAACGAACAAAGTAACCGCACCACCCGAGAGGACGCCCTTGATCAACTGGAGGAAGCCCGAGACGTCGCGCTACTACACTCGGCCAAATACCAGCAGAGCCTGCGGCGCTATCAGGCCCGACGCATCCAAGGCCGAGGCTTGAAGGTAGGCGACCTGGTGTTGAGGCTAGCACAGAGCAATAAGGGTCGCCACAAGCTGACCCCACCATGGGAAGGACCGTACATCATCGCCCAAGTGCTGAAGCCCGGGACCTACAAACTAGCCAACGAGAAGGGCGAAGTCTTCACCAACGCTTGGAACATAGAACATCTACGTCACTTTTATCCCTAAATTTCCAAGCATTGTATATATCGTTTCTCGAAATACAATTAAAAAGCGTTCTTTAGTTGGTCTAACTTTTCGAGAAACCCTCTGAGCCCATCGTAGGCCTCGGCAATACAGTAACACGACAAGGGAAACTCAGTTCTGCCTCGGCAGAACCAAGCCTCCCTCGGGGGCTAGATAGGGGACCCCCCTAGGCATAGGCGTCCCCTAGGTCCCATGCACCATTCTTCAGTTGTTTTTCGCAAAAATTCCTACGCCAAGTCCCTAGCAGGCTCTGACGAATCAGTTGTAAAAACCCCTCGGACCAAGGTCTGTTTCCTAAGCAAGAGGCCGGTAGAGTCGTGAGACGGCCTACGCCTCCGGGCTACGGCACTCCCTCACTACCTCTCGCTCAAGGGACGGCTTAGGCCCCAAGGGGGTGTTTTGCAAACGAAATCCGATCAGGAGCGACAGAGGGCAGAGGCTCGAAAACATAAGAAAAACAACTAAGAAACACAAGTACTTCAAAAGTAAAGGCCTCGACGGCCACAAGCGTTACGATACAAAAAATAACCCCTAATTCTATTTTTACATAGCCCCCGGGGCCCAGATCAAGGCTCAGGGCCTTCAGCACCGGCAGATGGTAGGGGAGGAACCACCTCCTCTTCGAAGAGCATCGCCAGCGCCGTGCTAGGGCCTTCCGCCGCCTCCATCATCTTCGTCACCGCCGCGTCGGCCTCCTCGTCATCATCAGGCAGAACATAGCCATCACTGATGGCCGGGAGGTCGATGCCAAGGTAGTGAGAGGAGATGACAGCCAGCGCCCGCTTAACACCTGTGTGCAGTGCCCCTCAGAGCCGCTCGCGCATCTGGCTGCTCAGCGCAATCAAGCGGCTCCTAAGGGAGCTGCCTGATTGAACCCCCTCGACCTCCAAGGCCTCGTAGGAGGAAAGGGCAGCACGCTTCAGCGCCTCGTGCTCCCTGATCTCGGTCTCGAGCACCATCTGCACCGCGCTGGAAGCCTCGGCGGCCCGAATGATCTCTACCTCTGACTCTGCACCACGGAAAATGGAATGAGGTCGAGCGAGAGAAAGAACAACCTAAGTTAGGGACGGAAGCCCACGGAACTCACCCTTGGCCTTCTGCTCCCAGCGTCGGGTCTCAGCCTGACAGGCCTCGGCCTTCTCCTTCAACCGCTGGGCCTCGACCCGAGAGGCCTCGGCCGCTCTGGAAGCTTCACTTCCCAGCTCTGCGTCATACAAGGAAGTCAGGGAGCGAACATAAGGAGAAGGAAACAAAACAAGGGGACTAGAACTCACCCTCGACCGTCCCCTTCAAAACCATAGCCTCAATTTGTGAGGCCTCAACCGCAGCAAGGGCCCCGTTCAGAGCGCCTTTGGTCAGCCGGTGCGCACTCTCCTCTGCCCCCAGCAGCCCGGCGAGGACCTTGCCCGAGGCCATCGCCTCTTCGGCCCGGGACCTGAAGGCATCCCGATCGCTGACCGTGTGGGTAAGCTCCTCCTCTAGCTCCTTGACCCGCACCGCCAAAGGGGCGAGCTGCATCTGGGCTACGGCTGCCTCGACCTTCACATCGGCACAGCGAAGGCGGAGGTCCTCCACCTCCGCGCTTCGCGCCGACAGAAGCTCGTTAGCGTCGGCAAGAAGGCCCCTCTGCCACTGAAGCTGGTCCCAGATGCCCCTCTCCTGCCGGAGAAAGACCGACTTCCCGAGGGACCGGGTCTTGAGCTCCTGAGGAGGCAGAACAGAGGTCATCGATTGCGACAAAACCGAGAAAAGAACGACGTCACGCGAGAAAGGAAAACGCGAACCTTGGCGACTTCGGGCAGTTCGTCGGCCACCACGGACAAGGCCGTCCACAGCGACCGCTCCGCCAGCTGGCGGTATTGCTCGAAGGTGCCCCAGCGCCTACCCTCGGCTGCGTCCTCAAGGGCGAACAGAGGCTCTCCCTCAGGGTCGTCCCGGCTCTGCCACAGTACCCGCGGGTGGTCCCACCTACGAGGCTCGGGTCGCACCCGCATGAGGGCCGAGCTTCCCTCGTCCAAGAGCCGTGCTGGCTACTGCACGACATCGGTCTCCTCAGCATCGACCACCTCCCGTGCCCGGGAAGTATCGTCGGAGGAGATCGGATAGACCTCCGCCTCCTGGGCGCTCTCTCGCAACAACGGCGGGCCCTGAACCAAGGGCACCACCGAGGCCTCTGCCGCCTGCATCTCCGCCTCCTGCACAGATGGCCTCGCCGCCATCACGACGGCCTTGGTGACCTCGGGGGCTCCGGCCTCTGCAATTATGGCCTCGATGGTCTCGGGGGCTCTGGCCTCCACCATTGTGGCCTCGACAGACGCAGAGACACCGACCGCGGCCACTGCAGTCTCAGCGGTCGTGGGCGCCGTAGCCTCCGTCGCCTCAGCCTCGGAGACCCCGGGAGCCTCGACAACAAAGGGCACGCCGGCCCTATCCGACTCGTGAGCCTCGCCCCCACGAGGTGGAAGCGCTCCCTCCCTCGTCTGTGTAGGGGCCGCCTCGACAACCCCTCCTTGGTCGGCCGACCCCTTTGGGTCGACCCTCGCCGACGCCGCGCCGCGTTGGATAGCGGCTTGTGCCTCCACCACCCAGTGGGCGGAGGAGCCGGGGCTCGCCTTAAGTGCCTTAAGGGGCGCCAAGGGGAGGTCGTCCGCAGGCCGCTTCCGACTAAGGAAAATTAACCTACAGGGTTAGCGCAAAACCAAAAAAGTGACTGGAAGGCACCATGACCCTGCCAAGAATACACTTGCCTTAAACAGGGCGGCCCCCGCTTCGCCACGGCAAACCTCATCCGCAGCGGCGGAGGCGGCGGCAGAGGCATCGCCTCCATATCCATCGGCGTCGGTCGGTCTTTAGCGGACCCCAGCGCCCCTTTGGTCCTTTGCAGGGGCGGTGGCATTGCCTCCACCGCCACCTGCTCCACCACGGCCGCCGAGCCTACCGGGCTGACGGCGCGTTTGCCTAATGCCCGCGCCTCGGGCATGTCGGCCTCGGCCCCGGAGCGGGCAACCGCCGGCCCCGGGTCCGCTTCTCCTCCCCTTCCCGGGGGTGCCGGGCTGCTTGCCGGCACCCCGGGCGCCACCTCCACAACGTCAGGAAGGTGGTCCAGGGGACCTCGCCCTCCCTCGCCCTTGTTGTTCCCGTCCGAGGCCTCCGTCGACAGCGACGTCGACGGGGATTCCTCCAACAGGAGACCATCCTTCCGTTGTTGACGGCGGCGCTTATCTAGCTCCTCGCGCGCGAGGATGTGCTTCGTGCGCTTCACCGCCTTGGCATCCTTTTGCCTCTTCTGTGCATCGGCGTGAGCGCGGTTGATCGCCCACCGCCTCGCGTCCTCGGGAACGGGCGGTGGAGAGGAGCGCACGTCCCTCATCCCCTGAAAGAACGACAAACGCGCATGAGGGAGCAAGGGGTAAGGGGAGACTAAGGAGGTTCAGAGGCTACAGCGGCACACGACTTACCAGCGAAAGGAACCCCCACGACGGCCGCATCGCGATAGTGGTCAAGTTGCCGCCCCGAAGCTTCGCCTCTACCGTCTCCCCCACCCGATGAAGAATTTCCTCGTCGGAAAGGGCGGAGGAGGACATCCGGGTGCCCTCAATGGGCTCACCCGGCTTCATCTCGAACAGCCGCCACCGCCGAGTCATCAGCGGCAGCACCCTCCGGCGGTGGAAGGTGGCCACGACCATAGCCACGGTGAGGCCATGGCCTCGTAGCCTCGCCAGCCCCTCCAGGAGCGGCTCCAGCTTGGGCTGGTCGACCTTCGGGACACCCCACTTCCATTTCTCCGGGCAACTCCCCACAATCCGCCCGGTGTAGGGGGGAAGCCCTCCGTCGTCGTTGCGGAGGTAAAACCAACTTGTGTACCACCGGTGGTTGGAGGATGCGAGTTGGGCCAGGATTGTCATAGAACCGACCAATTTATAAGAGCACAAGTACAAAAACAATCGCCGAAACGATCAAATTCTCGAACTTGAGCCCATATAAACCCGGTAGTCAACCGAAACCTCGAAGGATTTCAAACCAACTTGCATACAACCAAGATCACAGTAATTCAACATAACATATCATACGTTACAACATTTCGCAGATGTTCGCAAATAGATTACATCATCACAGAGTCATTGTTATTACAAAACAAGTCTTGTAAAACATGCGGAAGCAAATAGTTTAACTCACACACCGAGTTCAAATACACATACTGGTTTGTTGATCACAGACCGCAAAAGCATTCAGATAAGAGAAAGGAGATCATGCCCATGATCTAGTCCTCATCACCCGCCGGGTGGAGACAATACTTGCAGAAGCCCTGATATAGGAGGTCATCTGCAACAAGAGGGAATAAACCCTGAGTACGGGAATGTACTCAGCTAGACTTACCCGTCGAAAACCAAACAAATGACACCAAGGATTATGCATAGCTTAATGTAGTGGAGCTGGCTGACACTTTCTTTTTGCAGAAAAGCATAAGTAATAATGATCAACTCTTAACCTGAACTAGCAGTGACTTTTTAGCCATTAACCTATCATCTATATTAGCACCTGTACTAAGCAATCATTTTATTAGGGTGCAAAAATTAATAACCATATCAGGTATTCATTGTGGCAACCTTATCATCATCCATTTAACCATATCATTAAATTAATTGAATCTACGTTGCCGCTGCTCAGTCAAGTTCTCACTATCCGGGAGAGACGGCGATTCGAATCGATTCCTATCCAGCTGGAGGGGTATTCCTAAACACAAACCCTGCTTCCCCCGTCAGGGTCGCAAACAAGTCACCTTTGGTACGATTCAGGAGTCGCGAGTCCGAACAGATCGACATTCTCAGAGAACCACTCTGCCAAGGTCGTTCGGGACTTTAACCCGCCTTGGACTTATGCCAATGGCTCCCCGCACATCCTTACTACCTCCAGAATGTCGCCACCGCTCGCGTCCCCGGCCTGAGTCGAGCTACTAGGCTTTGCGGTCGGAACGACTTATCCGGCCAGCTAAGTGTTAGGCTGCGTTCAACATGACATGAGGACGTACAGCGTATCGGTCCTTAAACGACTCAGACGGAGTCACTATGTTCAAACCTACACAAGACCCCGCCCGGTCTTAATTCATTATTCACATGGTTCTTTTCCACGATAGCAAATATAGCCAACCGTGATCCACCTCATCCTAAAGCTCGCAGGTGACAGGAAATCACCTGACTTCTACCGCACTAAGCATGGCTAAGCATTTAACCCATTCCTGAACTTAATTAGGATTCCAGTGCGATATCTGGTCAAGGAAGGATATATAATGCAGCAATTGGTTCCAACCAATTCCTATACTTAATGTATCATCAACAATAAAAGATACTCAATGTATTTGTAAAAACATGGGAGGCTTAATATGCTCCGGGGCTTGCCTTTCAGGAACGAGGAAGGCTGGTGGTCAGGGCACTCGGGCAATTCCTCCGCGGCGACTGCTTCGTCGGTTTCCTGCACCTCGGGTTCCTCCTCCTGGTTGGCTCCCTCGAACTCCAACAACGTCACTCCCTCCGGCACACCTATTGCATGAATGCGCAAGATAAATATCATGGATGCACATGTACGAATGTCGGGGATGCTCGGGGAATGCACATGTTCGCTGTAGTTTGCATATTCCAACTTAAGCCCTATTCAAATCACTTTCACTTACCACGTTTATACAACCTAAGGTATAATTGCTCATCTTCCATTAATGACCTAGCACCTGCACCTAAGCATATTCTCAAGTTAGGCTAACCCCTAAACAATCGACGAGAACCTTGCAACAACATACACTCAAGCATTTGTATTTCAGCAAAATGAATACTATGTAGCGGTGCAGTAAACTAGTCATAACTGAAGATTTATAAATCCAAATGATATGCAACAAGACAATCTGGAAAGCTTATAAAATTGTCTACAATACATTTTCAGACCTCAAAGCATGATTCAAACTTTTACCAGGTCGAATTCATAAATCAACAGAAGTCTATCCTCACAAGGCAGAGAATCAGCAAAAACTGCAACCTAACTTTAAACAGCTGTAGTTTCTAAACTACTGGGCCAAATGCCCTCAAATTTTGACAGGAGCTAGATACATAAACTATCTACAACTTTTGTATTCATCACAATCACAGAAAACCAAATTATCATGGGGAACTTTCCAAAGTCCCCAGATCTGTCCAGAGGGACATGATGCAAACAAATAATTATTAACTTATGATATAAACACTTAATTGGACAAAACTAAATCTACTCACCTGTCACACATCTCACAAGAACACCAGAAAGTAGGGTGTTCATTCCCAAAACATTTCCTCTAATACCTTTCTTAATTTATTTAATTAATTATAGGAAATAGTAAACATATATGAAAGCTACACCATTAAATCTACAAAAATTACAGTAGACCCTACATACCCTAAGTAGACTACCATAAAAATTTCACACCATTTTAGTAAGTACAACAGCCTACACAAAAATGGTAAGGCAGAATGGCTTAAAATGGCATAATTAGGAAACCTTAGTGAAAAGTGTCAAGCAACAGATTTCATATTTTTCCTAGCATCTATAAGGTACCAAGATACTACCTACCAAGTTTCATGGCCATAGGATTCATAATTAATTTACTAAAATTTTCCCAAGTATCTACCAATGATAAAAGGAAAATCTATAACTCAAAAACTACACATGCAATGACTCTTAAATTTTAACTAGAGCTTCTACTATACAATACTAGCTTACCCACAAAATTTCATAATTTTTGGATCACAGAAACTCAAGATATGATTTAAACAAGTTTACATGCATTCAAAAACACTTTTCAAGTTCCTATTTAATTCACCCAAAACTTCTACATAATGTGCTCAAGGCATATTTTTATTAAATACTAGACCTCACAGAGAGTCTAACAAAATTTGAATCACACAATTTAGATCTACAAAACAGGAGATACAAATTTTACAAAACAACACAAAAACTGGAATTATTTGAACTATCTTCACAAACTCAGTCACTGACGTGTGGGACCCGGCCGTCAGCCGACCCCACTGGTCAGCGATAGCGAAGTAGAGGAGGCGGCTGTGACGCGCAGAAGATGGCGTAGCTCGCCGGCGGCAGCTCTACCGGCGACGAGAACGGCACCAACGTGACCTCCTAGACCTACTGCGTCGATTGGTACCCTAACCGCAAACCCTACCGGCCTCAAGGTGCGCCGGCCACGGAGCTCGGCGGCTCGGCCATGGCGCATGGTGGCGCGCGGCCGTGTTCCGGCCTGGCTAGACCGGCGTGGGTGGTGACACCTTCACTCGAGCATCGGTGAGTGACGGAGAAGTCGAGACGGGAGCTAGGGAAGGAAGAGAGGAGCTGTGATGTGCTAGCCACGGTGAGTGCCCCTCCGGCGAGGTGCGGCCATGGCGACGACGTCGGAAAAATGGCCAAAGGCCCTCACCTACGGCTCGTCTGGCTCAGCGATGGTGACGACGAGGCACGTGGTGTGCTAGAGGAGCTTTGGGCGGAAGCTGGCTGACTGTGGTGCCACGGCGAGCCTGCTCGAGCGCGGCGGAGCAAGCAGTCGGCAAAGGCGTCGGCGCTGTGCTGCTGCGGCTGCGACGGAGAAGGACGGAGAGTGAATGGGAGGGCAGAGAGCGTGCGGGCGTGCTCCACTTCAAGCCGGCCAGCGCGCGGCGCGGTCAGGCCAAGCCAGGCGCGTGGCGGCCACGCGGCGGCAACCTTCTGGCCGCGGTCGGCCATGACCGGCCTGAATTTTTCGATTCAGGTTACTACAGTACCGACTGACATGCGATATTTGGTGGTGATTAACTCCTAAACCGTGCTGATCTAGATCATGTCGTAGTTAACAAAGATGGAGATCTACATGTGGGCTACAACTTTCACAATTGGAGCTCGAGCTGGTTCGGCTTGGTTTGTGAGATACAATGCTCCAAACATCGACACATGAAACTGAAAACCGGTTTCAGACTTAGAAAATTTTCAGAGTTTCAACATAGATCTCAAAACTGACTTGTGGACCATTTTTGAACATGTTGTGCACATTTTCATGAGATGGCCATAAAATAACTTTTGTTCCTTATATAATTCTCTACAACTTTGCTTTAGGTTGCTCAGACATGCAAACATCCTAAGCTACACTTTTAAAATAGTCAAACACAGGAGCTCTAGGGGTCCAAATTGGTCAACCATGACTTGGAAACCTAATTAGGCAAAGTGATCAACATGAACAATGTTCCAAAAGACATTCTAGGTGTAACTAAGTTACTTAGGATGATTATTAACCACACCACACATTGGTCACACAAGAATCAAGCAAGGTATGTACTGAAACAATGAAAAACACATGAAATGTTACAATTGTTTCATAGTCATGTTTCACATGTTTCATGATCTTGTTGCATAGTATTAACTAACCTTGTTTCACTAAGTGAGTGGCACATGTTGCACTTAAGTGTTGCACACTTTACATTTCATAAAAGAAACAACACACATATAATATTCAACATGTTGCAATGTTTCGAAATCATGTTTCATGTGATATAAGCTCACGAAGGGATGCATGATGCTCATGTTCATGAAATGCAGTGCAAATGTGGAAGCTAAACACCAGGGGTGTTACAGCCCTCCCCCCTTATAAAAATCTCGTCCCGAGATTTGAAAAGCGTACCATTGTTGATAGAATTCCTTATAACCATCCCTCAAATAGTCTTCCCTTTCCCATGTTGCATCGCGTTCACTACCCTTTTTGCTCCACATGACTTTATAGAACTTGACTACCCGACTCCGAGTCACTCGCTCACGAGTGTCAATCACTCGAACCGGCTTTTCCTCAAAGGTCAAATCCGATTTTAACTCGATATCCCCCAGTGGAACTCTCTCTTCAGGGACGCGAAGACATTTCTTCAATTGGGATACATGAAAGACATTGAAGATAGCACTCATCTCAGGAGGTAATTGAATCTTGTACGCCACTTTACCACTTTGTCCAATGATTTCAAATGGACCAACATATCTTGGTGCAAGCTTTCGCTTCACACCAAAGCGTTGGACACTTTTCATAGGTGAGACTTTCAGATAAACGAAGTCTCCAACCTCAAATTCAATAGGTTTTCTACGTTGATCAGCATAACTTTTCTGCCTAGCTTGAGCTGCGGCCATGTGGGTTTGGATAGTACGGACTTGTTCTTCGGCTTCTTGAACAAAATCAATTCCATAATATCTCCTTTCACCGGCTTCTACCCAGTTCAACAGGGTTCTACACTTCTGACCCTACAAAGCTTTAAACGGTGCCATCTTTATGCTCTCTTGATAACTATTATTGTACGAGAATTCGGCTAGGGGTAACCATTTTTCCCATGAGCCCTTAGCCGAGATGACACAAGCTCTCAACATATCTTCTAAGATTTGATTCACCCGTTCAGTTTGCCCATTGGTTTGCGGATGATAGGCAGAACTTCTTACGAGCTTAGTCCCTAATAATCCGTGTAAGTGCTCCCAAAAGCGAGCAGTGAACTGTGGTCCTCTATCTGAGACAATAGTACGAGGGATCCCATGAAGTCGGACTATCTGGTTGAAGTACAACTTCGCATAGTCAGTTGGACGAAAGTCTATGCGGACCGGAATGAAGTGTGCCGACTTGGTCAGTCGGTCCACAATTACCCAAATTGAGTTAAAATTCCTCTAAGTGGTAGGGAGTCCAACTATAAAATCCATACTTATCTCTTCCCATTTCCAACCTAGAATAGAGAGTGGCTGAAGTAATCCAGCTTTCATGTGTACCGCCTTGACCCGACAACAAGTGTCACACCTAGCCACATAAGCGGCTATCTCTTTCTTCATTTTGGTCCACCAAAATCGAGGCTTTAAATCATGATACATTTTACTACTACCAGGATGAATAGATAGCTTAGAGGAATGAGCTTCGGATATGATTTGGTTTCTAAGCTCTCTATCCTTCAGAACTACCAACCTATCCTTGAACCATAACACGCCTTCCTCATCTACTCGAAAATGTTTGGTTTCTTGCTCTTTCATCTTGCGCTTGATGTGAAACACACCTGCATCTGTCTTCTGTAGCTCGATAATTTAACTCTGTAGAGTACAACTGACAGTGATGTTGTGCAGGACTGCAGGATGAAGGAGCTTTGACAAATGGACATCACTCTCAATCAACGAGTGGCAATGAGACTTTCTGCTTAAGGCATCCGCGACGACGTTTGCCTTGCCAGGGTGATAGTGCACTTGAAGGTTATAATCTTTGATCAACTCGAGCCATCTTCTCTGACGCATATTTAACTCTGGTTGAGTGAAGATGTACTTGAGACTTTTATGATCAGTGTAGATGTTGCACACATTGCCAAGTAGATAATGTCTCCAGGCCTTCAAAGCATGAACAACTGCAGCGAGTTCCAAGTCATGCGTTGGATAATTCACTTTATGCTTCCGAAGTTGGCGAGAGGTATAAGCGATGACTCTACCCTCTTGCATAAGAAGACCTCCTAACCCAATACCTGATGCATCACAGAACACATCAAAAGGTTTCTCGATATCCGGTTGCGCCAAAACCGGAGCCAGTGTTAGAAGAGTTCGCAGGGTATGGAAAGCCGCATCACACTCAGGAGTCCAGACAAACTTCATATCTTTTTGCAGCAATCGAGTCATAGGCTTGGCTATTTTAGAGAAATCCGAGATGAAGCAACGATAATAGCCAGCCAACCCCAGAAAACTCCGAACCTCGTGCACCGAGATGGGAGCCTTCCAGTTCAATACTTCTTGCACCTTGGTGGGATCAACCATAATTCCACCATCGGACAACATGTGTCCAAGAAAAGGTACCTCACGAAGCCAAAATTCACATTTGCTGAACTTTGCATACAGCTGGTGTTCTCGCAATCTAGTAAGAACCACCCGCAAATGTTCAACATGATCTTCTTCATTCTCAGAATAGACCAGGATATCATCTATAAATACCACCACAAATTTGTCCAACTCGGGCATAAACACTGAATTCATCAGATACATAAAATGTGCGGGGGCATTGGTCAATCCAAAAGACATAACCAGGTACTCATATATACCATATCTTGTAGAGAATGCGGTTTTTGGAATATCCTCAGGCCGAATTTTTATTTGATGATACCCAGATCTCAAATCAATCTTGGAAAAGACTTTTGCTTTAGACAACTGATCAAACAAGATATCTATACATGGTAGAGGGTACTTATTCTTGATTGTAACTGCATTCAAGGGTCTATAATCTACACACATGCGTAGAGATTGATCCTTCTTCTTCACAAATATGGCTGGGCACCCCCACGGAGATGAACTAGGACGGATAAGGCCTTTCTTTAGCAGTTCATTCAACTGGGTCTTAAGTTCAGCTAGTTCATTGGGAGGCATTCTATATGGCCTTCTAGAGATGGGAGCTGTACCAGGAAGCAACTCTATCTTGAATTCTACTTCTCGATCCGGGGGCAATCCAGGCAAATCATCAGGAAAAACATCCTGAAAGTCACACACGATGGGGATATCTGCCAGAGACTTTGCTTGAACCGCATTGGTCGTGCAAGAAAGATTGATGTCCCTAGGTAACTGTACTAGAAAACCCTCCTGATTGCTCGGATCTCTGAGCATAACTACCCTAGTCGATGTGTCGATAAGCACTCCATGACGGCTCATCCAGTTCATTCCCAATATCACGTCGATACCTAGCCCCGGTAAAATTACCAGATCAACCTGATAACTTCGCCCCTCTATCACAAATTGTACATCCCCAACTACCAGCTTGGTGGGGATAATACCACTGGCAGCCCTTATACAATAACCCTCACCCTCAACAGTATATGTTTTCTGCATAAACTTGGGTGCAAATGATGGACTAATGAAGGAATGCGAAGCACCTGAATCAAATAGTACAACTGCGGGGTGTTGGTCAATCAAAAACTTACCGGCAGCCACTACCTCTCCTGAAGGAATCTTAGTAATATTAGTGTGGTTCACTTGTCCCTGACGGCCACCCTGGTAATTATTCTTCTTAGGGTAAGGGCATTCCCTTGCCCAGTGGCCTGTCTTGTTGCAGTTCTAGCACGGCATGTTGCTTGGTGGAGCCCTGGAACTACCCTGACTGGTAGTGCCCTTGGGAAGAGCAACTATAAATGCCTTGCGAAACCCAGTCTTGGCGGGATTCTTCTTCTGCGGGGGGCGAAACTTGGCTGCTGACGCTGGAGGACGGAATGGAGTCCTTTGTGCGACGGGAGCCTTAGATTGTGAGGCACCCGCCTCATAGGCCCTCTTACGACTTTTTGAAGCCGCATATACAGCATTGTTGTTCTCTTGCGATAAAGCATCACTCACAAACTCATTAAAATGAGCACACTTGCAATTTCCCATGGTCTTCATTAGTTTGGGGCTAAGTCCCCGCTTGAAGCTTGTAATCTTCTTGGCATCTGTGTCCACAAACTCGGTGGCATACCTTGCAAGGTTGTTGAAAGCTTGCAGGTATTCGTTCAGGCTCTTGTTTCCCTAAGTCAGCTTCATGAACTCTGTATGTTTGATCGCCATAAGACCAGGAGGAATGTAATTTCCCCTGAAAGCAGACTTGAACTGATCCCAAGTGATTTGGGCATTAGCAGGCATAGTGGACCGATGATGACTCCACCAGATGCCAGCAGGCCCATGAAGTTGGTGCGATGCGTACTCAGTTTTTAGCACCTCAGTCAAGCGGAGCAGACGGAACTTCTGCTCGAGAGTATTCAACCACTCATCAGCTTGTAGAGGCTCCTCAGCCTCCTTGAAGATTGGGGGTTTCGTGTCAAGGAAATCCTTGAAATCACTGTATTGATTTGGATCCGGTCCTTGGCGTGGACCACGGCCATCACGATTCGCAATCGTACGGAGGGCCTCGGCCATAGTGCGCTGTCCTTCCGCAAGCATTGCTATTAGTTCCGTTGGTGTGGGTGGTGGTGGCGGAAGATCATCATCATCACTCGCACCGGTGGAACGAGTACGAGGCATCTGCATAATGCGCAACCAGTAATTATTGATGATGTCAGCACATTGGAGAGGAACAATACAATCGTGCCAAACTGTATTTACTGACGAGAATGAAAACTTCATACAATAAACAGAGGCAATAATTCATTCTCCAATCACCACATCATCAAATAGATTACTAGCGCCATACGCAGTGCATTCCAACAGGACAAGTTTTAAACTTCACCAACGTTACGCATCCCGAAGGGAGCGAAATAAAGTACATTACCAGTATGACTGCAAAAGCTTAACTCGTGAGACTTGCTAACGAACTACTCGTCGAAGTGATTACTGTCCACATTGGAGACACCTTGGACTTCTTCTGGTATTCCTCTTCTTCAAACTTCTTGCCGAGAGATTTCACTTTAAACTTGGGATAAGCAATTATAAGGGAGGGAGTAATGCAATATGAATGTCATGAGTGAATATGATGCATGCTCGTTCCGTACGTCTTCACAAACCTAAGAAATTTTAAGCTTTAGCGGACTATACGGTGGCATACATACGTTCTCTCAATTAGCGGTAACTAGTCGATCTACACGGTGCATTGTTAGCGTACCTGCAGAAAAACTTCATTGCAGCCCAACCCAACAAGATATAATGCTAATTACACAAGTAGTACTAAGATACTCTCCATATATACATCCCCCGATATATATACTTCGGTATCCAAACTACCCGAGAAATGTACCCACAATTAAGTACCTTCATATATACATGTATGCAACATGTAAATACTTCAGTAACCACAACTAGCTCTCCCCTAGACCGACGGTTGGACGGTCATGCTCTCTCAACTCACACTTACCTTAGCGTAGAGGCAATTGATCCATACATTACCATTCAACGAATGGCATCCATGCAATATCACGCCGCATGGACGACGAAATAGAAATAATCAATTCCCCCAGTTAGTAATTATATATAAGCCACCTAGAAGTCCTTAAGTGGGCTATAAGGGATGTGATCACCAGTATACCATAAAATTTTTGAGTTTTGAACACTTATATATAACTATAAGTTTGAAAACCATTTTAACAACAAAAGCTTTTTGTTTTAAATAGCCATAAGATATGTTTAATGTTGAATCTAGCTCTGATGCCAGCTGTCACAGAACCGACCAATTTATAAGAGCACAAGTACAAAAACAATCGCCGAAACGATCAAATTCTCGAACTTGAGCCCATATAAACCCGGTAGTCAACCGAAACCTCGAAGGATTTCAAACCAACTTGCATACAACCAAGATCACAGTAATTCAACATAACATATCATACGTTACAACATTTCGCAGATGTTCGCAAATAGATTACATCATCATAGAGTCATTGTTATTACAAAACAAGTCTTATAAAACATGCGGAAGCAAATAGTTTAACTCACACACCGAGTTCAAAGACACATACTGGTTTGTTGATCACAGACCACAAAAGCATTCAGATAAGAGAAAGGAGATCATGCCCATGATCTAGTCCTCATCACCCGCCGGGTGGAGACAATACTTGCAGAAGCCCTGATATAGGAGGTCATCTGCAACAAGAGGGAATAAACCCTGAGTATGGGAATGTACTCAGCTAGACTTACCCGTCAAAAACCAAACAAATGACACCAAGGATTATGCATAGCTTAATGTAGTGGAGCTGGCTGACACTTTCTTTTTGCAGAAAAGCATAAGTAATAATGATCAACTCTTAACCTGAACTAGCAGTGACTTTTTAGCCATTAACCTATCATCTATATTAGCACCTGTACTAAGCAATCATTTTATTAGGGTGCAAACATTAATAACCATATCAGGTATTCATTGTGGCAGCCTTATCATCATCCATTTAACCATATCGTTAAATTAATTGAATCTACGTTGCCGCTGCTCAGTCAAGTTCTCACTATCCGAGAGAGACGGCGATTCGAATCGATTCCTATCCAGCTGGAGGGGTATTCCTAAACACAAACCCTGCTTCCCCCGTCAGGGTCGCAAACAAGTCACCTTTGGTATGATTCAGGAGTCGCGAGTCCGAACAGATCGACATTCTCAGAGAACCACTCTGCCAAGGTCGTTCAGGACTTTAACCCGCCTTGGATTTATGCCAATGGCTCCCCGCACATCCTTACTACCTCCAGAATGTCGCCACCGCTCGCGTCCCCGGCCTGAGTCGAGCTACTAGGCTTCGCGGTCGGAACGATTTATTCGGCCAGCTAAGTGTTAGGCTGCGTTCAACATGACATGAGGACGTACAGCGTATCGGTCCTTAAACGACTCAGACGGAGTCACTATGTTCAAACCTACACAAGACCCCGCCCGGTCTTAATTCATTATTCACATGGTTCTTTTCCACGATAGCAAATATAGCCAACCGTGATCCACCTCATCCTAAAGCTTGTAGGTGACAGGAAATCACCTGACTTCTACCGCACTAAGCATGGCTAAGCATTTAACCCATTCCTGAACTTAATTAGGATTCCAGTGCGATATCTGGTCAAGGAAGGATATATAATGCAGCAATTGGTTCCAACCAATTCCTATACTTAATGTATCATCAACAATAAAAGATACTCAATGTATTTGTAAAAACATGGGAGGCTTAATATGCTCCGGGGCTTGCCTTTCAGGAACGAGGAAGGCTGGTGGTCAGGGCACTCGGGCAATTCCTCCGCGGCGACTGCTTCGTCGGTTTCCTGCACCTCGGGTTCCTCCTCCTGGTTGGCTCCCTCGAACTCCAACAACGTCACTCCCTCCGGCACACCTATTGCATGAATGCGCAAGATAAATATCATGGATGCACATGTACGAATGTCGAGGATGCTCGGGGAATGCACATGTTCGCTGTAGTTTGCATATTCCAACTTAAGCCCTATTCAAATCACTTTCACTTACCACGTTTATACAACCTAAGGTATAATTGCTCATCTTCCATTAATGACCTAGCACCTGCACCTAAGCATATTCTCAAGTTAGGCTAACCCCTAAACAATCGACGAGAACCTTGCAACAACATACACTCAAGCATTTGTATTTCAGCAAAATGAATACTATGTAGCGGTGCAGTAAACTAGTCATAACTGAAGATTTATAAATCCAAATGATATGCAACAAGACAATCTGGAAAGCTTATAAAATTGTCTACAATACATTTTCAGACCTCAAAGCATGATTCAAACTTTTACCAGGTCGAATTCATAAATCAACAGAAGTCTATCCTCACAAGGCAGAGAATCAGCAAAAACTGCAACCTAACTTTAAACAGCTGTAGTTTCTAAACTACTGGGCCAAATGCCCTCAAATTTTGACAGGAGCTAGATACATAAACTATCTACAACTTTTGTATTCATCACAATCACAGAAAACCAAATTATCATGGGGAACTTTCCAAAGTCCCCAGATCTGTCCAGAGGGACATGATGCAAACAAATAATTATTAACTTATGATATAAACACTTAATTGGACAAAACTAAATCTACTCACCTGTCACACATCTCACAAGAACACCAGAAAGTAGGGTGTTCATTCCCAAAACATTTCCTCTAATACCTTTCTTAATTTATTTAATTAATTATAGGAAATAGTAAACATATATGAAAGCTACACCATTAAATCTACAAAAATTACAGTAGACCCTACATACCCTAAGTAGACTACCATAAAAATTTCACACCATTTTAGTAAGTACAACAGCCTACACAAAAATGGTAAGGCAGAATGGCTTAAAATGGCATAATTAGGAAACCTTAGTGAAAAGTGTCAAGCAACAGATTTCATATTTTTCCTAGCATCTATAAGGTACCAAGATACTACCTACCAAGTTTCATGGCCATAGGATTCATAATTAATTTACTAAAATTTTCCCAAGTATCTACCAATGATAAAAGGAAAATCTATAACTCAAAAACTACACATGCAATGACTCTTAAATTTTAACTAGAGCTTCTACTATACAATACTAGCTTACCCACAAAATTTCATAATTTTTGGATCACAGAAACTCAAGATATGATTTAAACAAGTTTACATGCATTCAAAAACACTTTTCAAGTTCCTATTTAATTCACCCAAAACTTCTACATAATGTGCTCAAGGCATATTTTTATTAAATACTAGACCTCACAGAGAGTCTAACAAAATTTGAATCACACAATTTAGATCTACAAAACAGGAGATACAAATTTTACAAAACAACACAAAAACTGGAATTATTTGAACTATCTTCACAAACTCAGTCACTGACGTGTGGGACCCGGCCGTCAGCCGACCCCACTGGTCAGCGACAGCGAAGCAGAGGAGGCGGCTGTGACGCGCAGAAGATGGCGTAGCTCGCCGGCGGCAGCTCTACCGGCGACGAGAACGGCACCAACGTGACCTCCTAGACCTACTGCGTCGATTGGTACCCTAACCGCAAACCCTACCGGCCTCAAGGTGCGCCGGCCACGGAGCTCGGCGGCTCGGCCATGGCGCATGGCGGCGCGCGGCCGTGTTCCGGCCTGGCTAGACCGGCGTGGGTGGTGACACCTTCACTCGAGCATCGGTGAGTGACGGAGAAGTCGAGACGGGAGCTAGGGAAGGAAGAGAGGAGCTGTGATGTGCTAGCCACGGTGAGTGCCCCTCCGGCGAGGTGCGGCCATGGCGACGACATCGGAAAAATGGCCAAAGGCCCTCACCTACGGCTCGTTTGGCTCAGCGATGGTGACCACGAGGCACGTGGTGTGCTAGAGGAGCTTTGGGCGGAAGCTGGCTGACTGTGGTGCCACGGCGAGCCTGCTCGAGCGCGGCGGAGCAAGCAGCCGGCAAAGGCGTCGGCGCTGTGCTGCTGTGGCTGCGACGGAGAAGGACGGAGAGTGAATGGGAGGGCAGAGAGCGTGCGGGCGTGCTCCACTTCAAGCCGGCCAGCGCGTGGCGCGGTCAGGCCAAGCCAGGCGCGTGGCGGCCACGCGGCGGCAACCTTCTGGCCGCGGTCGGCCATGACCGGCCTGAATTTTTCGATTCAGGTTACTACAGTACCGACTGACATGCGATATTTGGTGGTGATTAACTCCTAAACCGTGCTGATCTAGATCATGTCGTAGTTAACAAAGATGGAGATCTACATGTGGGCTACAACTTTCACAATTGGAGCTCGAGCTGGTTCGGCTTGGTTTGTGAGATACAATGCTCCAAACATCGACACATGAAACTGAAAACCGGTTTCAGACTTAGAAAATTTTTAGAGTTTCAACATAGATCTCAAAACTGACTTGTGGACCATTTTTGAACATGTTGTGCACATTTTCATGAGATGGCCATAAAATAACTTTTGTTCCTTATATAATTCTCTACAACTTTGCTTTAGGTTGCTCAGACATGCAAACATCCTAAGCTACACTTTTAAAACAGTCAAACACAGGAGCTCTAGGGGTCCAAATTGGTCAACCATGACTTGGAAACCTAATTAGGCAAAGTGATCAACATGAACAATGTTCCAAAAGACATTCTAGGTGTAACTAAGTTACTTAGGATGATTATTAACTACACCACACATTGGTCACACAAGAATCAAGCAAGGTATGTACTGAAACAATGAAAAACACATGAAATGTTACAATTGTTTCATAGTCATGTTTCACATGTTTCATGATCTTGTTGCATAGTATTAACTAACCTTGTTTCACTAAGTGAGTGGCACATGTTGCACTTAAGTGTTGCACACTTTACATTTCATAAAAGAAACAACACACATATAATATTCAACATGTTGCAATGTTTCGAAATCATGTTTCATGTGATATAAGCTCACAAAGGGATGCATGATGCTCATGTTCATGAAATGCAGTGCAAATGTGGAAGCTAAACACCAGGGGTGTTACAGGGATGTAGAGGTGCAGGCGGTCCTGAAGCACTTGGAGAGTGCAGCCTCCGGCCCTCGCCGCCTTCCTCTTACCCGACGTGCTCGTCGGCTTGGTAGTATGCCTCGCCCGGAACAGATGGAGCCACAACTCCTAATGGGGAGCGATCCCTAAATACCCCTCGCAGACGACAACAAAGATAGCCGCCTGAGCAATGGAGTTGGGATTAAAATTGTGGAGCTCCACGCCGTAGTAGTGCGGGAGCGCCCGCATGAACCGGTCCGTCGGGACGCCGAGGCCGCGCTTGTGGAAGGAGACGAAGCTTACGACGTAGCCGTCGCGAGGCCTCGGCTCTGGCTCGCCGTACGGAGCAATCCACTCCGGCCTAGTGGGGTCTGTCATCAGGCGGAGGAGTCCACCGTCGACAAGCGACTGGAGCATCTCCTCGGTGACATCCGACGGACCCTAGGGGTCCGCCTCGACAACAACGATGTCGCCGGCCATGGGTGCGATGGAGGAATCAGGTGCGGCGGTGAGTTTTTTCTCTCCCTCCCATGCTCTCGCTTTTTTCTCGCTTTCTCCCTAGGCTCGCTCTTCCTCCTCTTCTTCTCGGCACCCGCTGCTCTAGCGATGGCTCGATGGGGGCGGTGCTAATGCAGGCAAGGTAAGACGAGGAGGGACGAGACTCTTCGGGTATTTATGCAAGGAGGAGGCGAAACAAACAGACGACGAAATCGGGGAGGTTTTCCCCCCCGATCCGGCGCAGTTAACCACGAGCCGATTTCGCCGGGCCATGCGCCCACGTCTCCCGCATTAAATGCGAGGACAGTTACATCCCATCCACCACGCCACGCTCGGCCACTACGGCAGCAGGTGTCATTTCGACTCCCCATGAAACTGCCTCAAAAGGCGCGCCGCCCGTACCAAGCCAATAGGGAAGATATTCCCTGTGGCCTATTCCTTTCGTATGAAGGAACCGGGCTCTGAACCTATTACGATCCAGGGGTTCGAAGGCTGGGCCCCAAAGGGTTTCGACAGCCGCCACAGGATAACAGAGTCAGGGACGACCGCGGGCGAGCCCATACAGGGCCAAGGCCCAAGCAAGCGAAACGCTTGGGACGCCCAAAGTTGTGTCCGAGACCGGAGGAAAGTCTCCGAATGGGATCCCACCGTAGGGAGGCACCGAGCCACCGAGGCCTAGCGAACGGCCTCAGCACCCACTAGAGACATCCTCTGGTACTCTTGGAGTGTGTCTCTGGACCGCTAGCCGTCCCCTAGCGAATGGGGTACGGGCCTCCACTTGGACTACCCGATAACAGCTCACCGGAAGTGCCACCGCTCGTGCCCATCGAGGGTAGCGAGGCACATTCCACCCCTCCTTCCGAGCGAAAAGGAAGCGCGAGGGTCGCACAAAAAGTCAGGGGAACCCCCGACGGCCTTCTCGTTTTATGCAGAGGCTAGGGGGCTCTCCCTGCAACCTTGCCGAGACCCAGCGACCCCAGCTCGCACTCAAAGGGGCTCGGCAAAACAAACCCTCCTTCCGAGCGAAAAGGAAGCGTGAGGGTCGTACAAAAAGATAGGGGAGTTCCTGACGGCCCTCTCACCCTGTGCAGAGGCTAGGGGGCTCTTCCTGCAAATACGCCGAGACCCCACAACTCGGGCCCGCGCCCAAAAGGGGCCTCGGCAAACAAACCCTCATGCGCGAGGGGCGTATAAAAAGTTAGGGGAACTCCCGACAGCCCTCTCGCTCTGCATAGAGGCTAGGGGCTCTTCCTACAACCTTGCCGAGACCAAAATGGGCTCGGTAAACAAACCCTCCGTTCGAACAAAAAGGATATGTGAGGGGCGGATGAAAAAGTCAGGGGACCCCCGACCGTCCTCTTGCTCCAGGCGGAGGCTCGGGGGCTCCTCTTGCACCCAAAGACCAAGACAAACGGTTCAAAGCCACGCTAGAGATTTCATTACAAAACACGATAAAGGGCGCCGAGCCTGTTATGGTCTAGGGGTTCGAAGGCTGGGCCTCCAAGAGGTTTCGACAGCCGCCCCAGGGCAACAGAGTTAGGGACGACTTCGGGGCGAGCCTACGAATGGCCCAGGCCCGAGCGAACAGTCGCTCGGGGCGTCCTAAGTCGTGTCCGAGACCGGCAGGGAAGTATTCGAATGGGATCCCACCGTAGAGAGGCATCGAGCCACCGAGGCCCAGCGAACGGCCTCGGCACCCACTAGAGAAACCCTCTGGTACTTTTGGAGTGCATCTCTGGACCGCTAGCCGTCCCCTAGCGAATGGGGCTCGGGCCTCCACTCGGACTACCCGATAATAGCTCACCAGAAGTGTTCACGCTCGCGCCCATCGAGGGTAGCCTGGCACATTCCACCCCTCCTTCCGAGCGAAAGGAAGCGTGAGGGTCATACCCAAAGTCAGGGGGGCCCTGACGAACCTCTCGCTCCGTGCGGAGGCTAGAGGGCTTTTTTTTCTGTAGCCTCGCCGAGACCCCCGCAACCCGAACTTGCGCTTATGGGCTCGGCAAATGCAATAAGAACTAATCGCTCAAACGCGAAAATGGAGAAAGCCCCTGGAGGAGTAACTTCACTCCTCCAGGGGCTCGGGGGCTACACCTGGCAGGTGCGCTCGCGCGCACCCACTGGAACCTCAAAAAACAAACCAATTCCTACGGAGCAGGCATAAACCCAGCCTCGACAAACCCTCAGGGAGAGTGCACGCACTCCCCCCAAGGCTCGGGGGCTACTGTCGGGTACCTTAGAACAGGGTACCCCAAGCAAACATCAAATGGGTCGCTAAAATCCCATCTAAAAAATAAAGCTAGAAGGTAAGTCGTGGGCCCCTCACCTGCCACGACCGAGCCCACTGGGTCCTCCTCCTCCTCTCCTCGAGCCTCGAGCAGGAGCTCTCGGCATCCTGACACAAACTCCGCCTCGCGTGAGGCTCCCCAGGGAAGGCCTCAGTAGGGAGCGCCATCTCCGTCTCGCCCGAGGCTCTCCACGGAAGGCCTCGGCAAGGGGTACATTCTCCGTATCGCGTGAGCTGTCTCACGCGAGGCCTCGGCAGGGAGACCGATCTCTGTCTCGCGCGAGGCCTCATTTTTCATATCGCTCGAGGCCGGGTCGTCCGCGGCCCATCACCCCCCGCCTCGACTGACCCTCCAGACAGCGTGTCATGTCTCATTAATGCTTCAACCACTCCCGCAATCTCAGCCGGACGACGGCTCAATGCCACAGAATGGCCGACGCGACCCGAGGTCGCATCAGCGCCATACCGGCCGGGACAGGGCACGGCGGGGATTATCGGCCACTGTGTCCTAACACTGTGTCCACGATCAGCGTCATACCGGCTGGGACAGGGTACGACGGGGATTACCGGCCACTGTGTCCTAACACTGTGCCCACGATCAGTTGCCCGCTCGAGGCCTCGGCACTGTACACCAAGGTCTCGGCGATCTTGGGGTTCGCGCCTGCCGAGACCCCTTCACCATGGGGCAGCCTCAGCACTGACCAAGCCTCGGCCTCGCGCACAGTCCGTCCATAGTGGCTTGCACGTTCACCACCGCACCCACTCCGAGGTAGTCCCGGGGTTCCCACGACGCACAGAATCTGATGGGACGACCACGCCGCTCTAGTGCTCCAAGGACGGACCACTCCGACGACCACGCCGCCACAGGAACAGACTACAGGGCCTGGACACGCTGCCTCTGTTCACACGACACCGTATAGTTAGCTCATGTACCGTCCTTGTCCTCCCTTCAGGCTATAAAAGGAGAGGACTTGGGCCGTTTTGAGGGAGGAAGAAGAACACCTTGTAACACACACATGCACATCCCTACCGCCTGAGAGCAACGTCTCAAGCGGCCCGCACGACACCCTGCCGAGACTTGGGACCAGCTCCCTCTCTCCTTTAGCTTGTAACCCCCTACTACGAGCACTTCGGTGCAAGGAATACAAGATCGACCTCTCAGACTGGACGTAGGGCCTCGATTGCCTGAACCAGTATAAACCTTGTGTCTCTTTGCATCACCATCCGGAATCGGGAGCACGCAGAATAAATTCACTGGTTGGTTGAGGACCCCCCGGTCCGAAACACCGACAAGCACCATGCGCATTACCTTGTCCTCAGCAGGAGTAATAGGTGCATTATGAAGTGATGGTTCTAAATTTGCATATGAGGTTGTGAGTTCCTAATTTTCTTCCATGTCATCCTCTCGCTTATGTACATTATCCTGCAGAAGGTTAGTCATAGCAAGAGGAATAATAATAGACTCATCCTCTAAATGGTGCACCTCAGCATATGAAGTCAAAATAGGAGGTGGATTAACAAAGGTTTCTCGCATAAGGAGTTTCATATCGTTCCAAGTTTGAGGTTTATCAGAAGGATCTAAAGGCTCCCACCAAGATAAAGCAGAATGTCGCAAAATACTAGATGTATTTGTTACCTTCCTCCTTGGACACATAAAGCGAGTAGCAAATATGTTATCTATGGCAATTTCCCACTCCATGTACTCATCAACACCTATACCATCATAAGTTGGTGGATACGAACAACCTGTCATTGTTAGAAGACAGCAAAAAACAAAACAAAAGTATTATCCCTATCAACTACTTAGGTTGTGGACAAGGAAAAAACAAGGCACTCAACTCTCAAGCATCTTACCACAGTCTTACAAGTGTTCTTACCAAAGCAACAGGTGGTGTAATCGGGCGGTGACTGTGATACCGTTATAGCTTGAGTGTAACAGTTGTAAAGCGAATCTGTACTTGGTTAGAAGAAAGTGGAGCTTGGACAGGCACAATATAGTAGTAAGGAATAGTAAAATTCGCAGCTGAATAGCAAAGTTGAATAAGTATCACGAGTACTTGTCTTAGTTACTGGCCTACTCACGTTCCAAGTACCAGATGTATCAAGTGATGTGAATAGCAGGAATATGATTAGGAACAAGGCAGAAATTAGCATACGCAAACACAGCTCAAATGGCGATATCTATGTGCTCCTATAGATATTGTTCCACTTTTGCCTCCTCTTTTTCTCTATTTTTGGGTTGTCGTTGTTTTTTGGATTCTTTAACTTTTTATTTTTATTTTTTTTATATTTTTCTTCACTTAGGAGCACAAAAGAAGTAACCACAAAAAATATGAGCTTAAACAAGTGAAAGGCGTGGCCTGTGGAAATTTCAGAAAATATGCTCAAAATTGATAAAAAGCTGGTGACCTCAAAAAGATGATCTTGTGACCAGTTTTTAGCCAAAATAAAAATTTCTGAACCTGGCTAAGTGGGGGACGGACGGATCCTAAAAATTTTTCTGATCGATTTTGATATATGGAACATCGAAATCCGAGTTCATATGCGAAAACTAGACCAGTTTTACGAACTGAATCTGAATTAGAGAATAAAACGAGAACAATGCGCGCAAAATTGGTCACAGCAGCAAGGATTTGATGAAAATAGTGAAGACAAGTATAACAAATTAGATAGCGTGGACTAGGGTTTGATGGATATAAAGGAAACACAGCAAGACTTGAAGGTGTTCACGGATTATGATGAAAAACAAAGGGAAAACACAAACTGAACTCAAAAACGATCTAAAACCAGCAACTAGAGCTTGACCTAGGGCACAAACTCAACCACACGACACAGAGACGAAATTGCATGGCACAATGAGACTATAGGACAGGGGATATGTGGCGGTGTATATTTTTTTGACTTTTTGTGGACTATAGGTAATGCAAAAATAGTAACAATCTAAAGGAAAAAATAAAGTTATACCTAACAGGCAACAAGGTCTCTGATACCACTTGATGTAGACTAGGCCTGATCTTTCAAAAGGTATGATAGCGTTGATTGGTGGAGACTCGATGTTCATGATCTAGGCTTCGAACCAAGACTGATTCGGACCCCTGCAACCGTTACACCACTGCTCCGTTGGTTATCAACCACGCGAACGCGATTGACCTCGCCGAGAAGGCTTTCCTGCAAGCGAATCGAGAATACAAGCAAGAACGGGATGAACACAATCTAAAATTGCAAATAAATATGAGGCTTATGATAACAAGAAGGAGTTCAAGTCCTTATTCGAAAGGACTAATCTCTACAGGCGAACAAGATCAAGAACTGGGGCCCTGGTTCACAGGAAGCAGCCTTGGCGGCACAGTTGCAGCAAAATGATGTCTGTTTCAGAGGAAATCAAGAACTAAACAAAACTCAAACCCTAAGGAGAGTGACGGCTGCTATTTATAGAGTCTTGGGCGTCACCCCCTGAACACACCCCCTAATGGGCCCAAACACGATACATGGTCCAACGGACCAAAAGACGGTGTCGTAGCACCCAGGCATATTCTAGATGCTAACTTATTTCAACAATTCCTGTTGATTCCAAAGGTATTTTGACATAAGACCACTTGGATTGGCTTACTTATCAAATTAGCTTTCCAACCATATATGGATCATCAAAAATGGAGTTCGGATGTGTCCTGGGTGACTAGTTTAAGGCAGACTGGTCCTGGAGACCGAGGCAGACTCGAACTTGAGTTGCTTTGGGCCTCCACCTCGGGGACTCAAACTGAATTAGCCTCGGACCTCCTTCTTGACTTGGACACCCTTGCTGGCCTCCTACTCCTACATACCATGTGCCAAACATGGTCATACGCATGGGTGTCATGTCCTTTGCGTATAGAAGAATTGGTTTGGCGTTTGGACCACCGGGTAGGATTTTTCAATAGCTTTAAAAAGTGTGCACATCACATAGTTTCAACCAAAGCCAGTGCTGGTCACAGTCACCGCCTCTGCTTGGCATCGCTGCTGCCGCTGCTGACCGCCAGCGAGCAGTGCAGAGGCAGCCGTGTCGCCACTGCTACGCTTGTGTGGGCACGCCACTCGCGGGCCACCGCACTGGCCGTCCTAGCCACTACCCTCGACCTACTGGCTGCATTGCGCTGCTGCTCTGGCACGCCGCGTACACTCCCACACCGGCTGCCATCGCGCCTGCATGTGTACACCTGCGCGTTGGCCCTATGCTGCCGGCCTGGGTCTCCTGCTATCGTACGCTGGCACACAGCATGCGCGCGCACTGGGCCCGGTCATGCCTGGCTGCTCTGCTCCTCCTTCAGCGCGTCCACCCATGGCTGATGGTCGCCATCGCATCGCTTCGTGTCGCTTGCCCTGCGTGCCGTCTAGTGCTGCCGTCTTGCTACTGCTTCCGTTGACATCGGCTGTGTGCGCGCATGGGCTCATCCTGCTTGCCTCGTCCTCAAGCTTGCGCTCGAGGCCATGCCAAAGGTGCCAGTCACGTCGCCTGGAAGGTCGTCGGCCGGCCGAGCCACGCTAAAGCTGAATCGATGCGCTCGCCGGGAACCAGTGTCACCCCGTGTTCATGGCCGACCGTCTTGCCAAGCCTCGTGCCTTCACCTAGTCCATCTGTCACACCACTGGTGAGGTTCTCTTGCTCCTAGGGTAGCTACTTGACTCAGTTAGGGTTGGGGTTCGTCGGAGTGCATAGCTGTCCCCGGCGGACGTAAGTAAATGTTGTATACGTGGCCGACGCGTTTGAAGGTAGTAGCGGACCAATTAGGACTTCTACATTGTTTAACACAGCCTACAGATGGTCACCAAGTAGTAGTAGAGGCGTTCGAATAGGTGGTTTCGTCAGCGCCGGGCTACCGTGGCCAGACACCGCCGCGGCACGTGGCCATGCCTACGTGGTGCGCCCTTCTAGGCGTGTGTTACCTCAATCCATTGCGCGTGGCACGAGGAAGCTCGTGAGGATGCTGGTGTGTGCCGGAGTGGTTGGTGCTCACTGGCGTTTGGCCAGTGAGGTTGCGGCTCTGTTAAGTCCAGCCAGGGGCGTCGCGACGTGAATTTGAAGTAAACCAAGGGGCTAAGTGCCAGAGTCAGTGAGAGAAGGGAATAGTGGAATGGACTGTGTTGCTATTTGATAGGAATCCAAGGGCTCTTTTGCATGATGTGGTGCACGCGCGGGTCTTTTCCCCCGTGGGACACTGGCGCGCGTGGGCTGTGCCAAGCTAGGCCGCATCGGTGCGCTACGCAAGTGCGCACGCGGGAGTCGTGGGTTGGGCCGGAGCGCTTGCGTGGGCCGCAGAGTTAGAAATTAGTTTTCTATTTTTCTATAAATTCATGCATATTTATTCAATATTAGTTTGAGCTGAACTTTAATAAATTGTAGTAAATCGTGTAGATATCCAAAAATAGTGAAACCAATTTTGTTAGGTTCGCAAAATTACCATCTGCTTGTTAGTACAGTTTGTTGTGACGATGGTAGTTTCATAAATTCAAACTAAAGAGCTTAGTATTATGTAGATTAATATTGTAGAATTATTTATGGAAAATTGGTGATAGCTATAGCTATAAAAATTTTACAGTCGTCTCACTAGATTATTATGTACTTGCTGTAAATTTTATAGCCCTAGAGTAGGATGATAAATAGAGTAGCTATTATCCTTGTTTTATCATATATAGCGTAAACCAACATTAGGAGTAAGAATACCTGTCGTTGTTATAATAATAATGAATGTCATACTTCAAACTTGTTATCATAGATAGCTTAGTACTGTGGTCGGTAGTACTAGCTTAGTAGTTAAACAGGTGTACTTTTATTTTAAGAGTTGCTGTTGTTATATTACTAAGCATTGCACCATCATTTCATGCATATAGATCACGAGCTGGTAGACTTTGTGGCCGTCGACGAATAGGAGTACGGCAAAGTGATTGAGGAGTACGAGGAGGAGATCCTCGTGCAGGAGGAAGCCCCGAAGCCTTTTGGTGCTGACCTTACTGACCCGTCGCCTGCCCAAGGCAAGCCCCAGTACATAACCTTTATTTTAAATGATCACTGAATATATATATGATGTGCATTTATGTTACAGACATTTTATGAAAACCACATGCATAAATATATCTACCTATGAGTCCTACTAGTACAGGGCGAGTAGCCACTATGCTGAGGATATCGGTAGCGTGAGTAACCTGTCGTTACTCACAAGTAGGTGATAAATATGATCACTCCTGGTAAAATGTGGTAAAGGTAAATGGTGACTAGGCAGGGATATGGTTTGGGTATTGATGGGTGTAAGGGGTTGTGTCCTGCGACCAACAGGGCAAAGCTCGGTTACACTTTTTTCCTATCTATGTCAATTAAGGACCGATCGTTGCATATGGCTCTAGGCAAGTCATAGATATATTGTCTCGATCACATACTTGGATATGGGCGTATGGAAGACTTGTTGCTCTCTTGTCGTGGATCCGGCTCTTTCCAGACCGACTGATTGGAGGCGAAGATGGTGGAGGTCATTGCACCGCACTGAGTCTGGGACTCGGAAGTGGGGGCTTGGAGTCGAAGTTTGGATAGGGACCTAGACACCCAGGACAGGAGAGTGATGGGTTGGTCCTGCTTGTGCCTGGGGTACAAGCGGGGCATGTGTCTTCGGGGCACCCAGCTGGGAGCATTGATTCACGAATCACCGGTGTTCCGGTACGGCTTCTCTGCGGTTTAGCACCGTAGTAAGAACTGAAAGTTGAAAGGAGAAGAAATGAAACTGATTGCTCAACTCTTGCTTAAAAGTAGAACATGTGCTTATATAGACTGAGTAGCTAATAACTTAATGCGGCTAATAATAATAACATAAGTAAGGACTCACTATTAGTATTGTTTTCTGCCCAAAAGAAACCAGTAAACCATAAAGCTTATCATATTCCTTGGAGTCGAAAAATTATTTCCACTAGTCGGATAAGTCTTGCGAGTATATTATGTACTTATGGTTTATTTACCCTATTGCAGATGATGCATGAGAAGTATCTTTGTGTGTAGGATTCTTCTGCTGGGCTCAGACGGAATCCTCGTTCCTATCGCTAGATGTTTATTAAATTATGTCGTTTATCATTCCGCACTCTAACGTTTGGTAATGTAATAATATACTTTTTAAGAACTTCTGATGTATGAAATGGACCTGTATTATAACTCATTCTCATTATTGGATCATTAGAAAAAATATGGATCTTTCGGGTTCTCCCTTGGGATGTGCCCGACGGATACCGCTCGTTGTAGCCTGTTTTTGGGGTGCTTAGTGTCTGGTGGGAGACGAGCACCTGCATAAGCATGCTATTTTGGGCGGTTCTGCTATATTACTTCATGCTTGTTTGGACACATAAACTCCAACGTATTTTCAGGGTTTATCATAGCTCGATCTACGCAATTGCACAGAGGAGGTTCCTCGAGTCGTCTAACTACGGCTAAGTGCTTCTCCTTAGCCGTCATTGGAGGGGGGTTAGGGGAGGTGGAACCCACCGCTCGAATTGCTCTCGTGGATGTCGTCCTCTCCACCAATAGTCGAAAAGGAAGTACATGGGGTCAAACTTGTCTGCACCGTTGATCAACTGAAAGAAAAAACACCTTTCATGGGCATATACAACAAAATTCCAACAAAATCTTATTAACCTAGTAATACAAATGAAGAAAAAAACATACGAAAACAATTACTTATATTAAAACGACTGCATGTGTAGAAGCAACGAGCCGCTGTGTCGGGATGTCTCGATTGAAACACGTCGGCCGGACGACCATAGTCACAGTTAGGGACAGGGAGTTTAGGAGGGACGGGGCATCTTTGCTAGACTCGTCGGGGTATAATTCTATAGGACGACCCTATTTTCGTCACAACTGCTCCCGAAACATGTCTTCCATCTAATAAAACGGTTCAAATTAAACATCAATCAAAACAACGTAAATTAGTGTAAAATATAATCATTTGCATTGCAACTTAAATAATATAACCAACATTTATAGCAACAAAAATATACATGGTAAACAAACTTCTAACTAAATAATTAACCTTCAAACCGTAGCCCATAGTTCCCAAACATAATTTTTCTCATAACCTTAATTTTCATTCATAATATTCCTATCTACCATTCAAATGAAAATAAAAGTGTGTCATTACCTTGAACATGGATGAGAAGGGAGGGAGGCGGTCGGGGAATGGAATGGAAGGGAGGGAGGCGGCAACGGAGGGCCGGGCAGGACGCGGGCGTGGCGGCTAGCCGCGGGAGAGCGGGCAGGCTGCTCGGGCAGGCGGGACTGGCCGCGGGGTTTTTATACGACTCTGCCACGCCACGGATCAGGGTGTGGCACTGCCGCGTGGCGCGACAGACCTCGCCACGTCAACGGTCAGTCGGTCCAGTCGTTGCCACGTCAGCCCTCTGCCGCGCCACCATGTTGGCCGCGCCATGACAATAAGCGCGGCCAAAAATGTTAGTTTTGAAAATAAAAAAACAGACAGGTTAGATTTAGAATTAGTTTTAAAAAGTATTAAAATTAAAAAAAAATCAAATTCGACGGCTTTGAACATGCGATCGCATTCCAGGTACAGGTAGTATGTCGTGGGTGAGCCGGCGCCGACTTGGCCGCTTAATCAATGCAATGTAGCCGCAACTCTGAACAGGGCAATGGGGGTTGACGCCTGAGAGATACTGCTGGGCGGCTAGCTGAAATAGAACGCAAAAAAAAAATCACTAGCTCGGTTGACTTCCTTGTTCAAATTGCTGCTGCTACTGATCGAGATGCTTAAACAACCCTTGTCGTCTCAAATCCGTAATTTGACGCACAGCAGCAATCCTGACTCCTGAGGTGCAGTCGTCCACGGAGACAACAGGATCGAGGCGCCGACCACTCCGACCAGGCGAGCATCTTCTACCGGTCACAAAAGGGAAGACTACTTGTCACTTGCACATTGGGACATCTGAGTTTTCAACCCTATATCCAGCTTCCGTTTCAGCTCGGACGACCAGAGTTGAATTGTGATGTGAATGAACCTGGCAAAAGTCAGGCGGAAGGACCGGTACTAAAACTAACCAATGGCCGATCCGATCCATATTTTTACTTTTTCTTTCGTTTCCTCGAGAAGATGCATATGCATGAGAATAGTAGTATGTATCAACTTCAAGAATCGAGACCGGATACTTTAATTATGAGCGCGAACAAATCAGTCACAGTTATTAGGACTTCAAAGTTCAAGTGCATGGCCAAGATCGTCTAGAACTATTCCACGAAAGTCCACGACGTGACGCCAAGATCGTCCAGAACTATTCCACGAAAGTCCACGACGTGACGCCAGATACTACAGTACTTCTTACGAGGAATGCAACCATAGGTTGCGTGTCACTTTGGATGCTTCATGTTTGACCCATTTTTAGTAAATAATATTCATAATTATGACTCTCAATTAATTTATTATAAAAATACATTTCAGAATTAATCAAACGATATTTATTTTATATTATAAATATTTATATTTTTTATTTTTATCTATAATTGGTTAAAGATGATAGGCTAGAACATGATGCTGTTCCAGAATTACATTCTTTTAGAGACCTGAGGGAGTAATTACCAGAGAGAGTAAAAACAAGAAGTCGGAGTGTTTCGTGAATGAAAAGAAATACTACTATATGTACAGAGCTAAAACACTCCACAGCTGTGGACGCGCCACGCATGCCCACTACGCGCCTGCCTGCCGAACAGGGAAAAAACAAGGCATGCAATGCACCGCTAATTAACCACTTCTAACTTACCTCCTTGACCAGAGACACCTTCCGAGCGGAACTTCTGACTTTTTCATTCATTCACGAGAGCTGAAGCTGAAGCTGAAGCGCGGTACATGTCAACGGTCACCTGCCGCACTTGACCGGCGACTTTGGACATGTATGCTCACACATCGCACCTCCACTTAGGGGGTGTTTAGTTTGTGGAATGAAAATTTTTGGATTTCATATCGGATGTTTTGGAGATGTCGAAAAGGGTTTTCGGATACTAATAAAAAAACTAATTACATAGCTCGCCTGAAAACTGCGAGACGAATTTATTAAGCCTAATTAATCCACCGTTAGCGCGTGTTAGTTACTGTAGCACTTATGGCTAATCATGGACTAATTAGTCTTAAAATATTCGTCTCGCTATTTCCAACTAAACTGTGCAATTAGTTTTTTTCGTCTATATTTAATACTCCATGCATCTGTCGCAAGATTCGATATGATAGTTTAGGGTGAAATTTTTTTTTGGAACCAGGCCTTAGGCCCCGTTTAGATGCGAAATTTTTTGGCTTTTGACTACTGTAGCACTTTCATTTGTATTTGGTAAAAATTGTCCAATTATGGACTATTTAGGCTTAAAAGATTCGTTTCGCCAATTACGGATAAACTGTGCAATTAGTTATTCTTTTTACCTATATTTAATGCTCTATGCATGTACCGCAAGATTTGATGTGACAGAGAATCTTAAAAAATTTTGGATTTTGTGTGGGATCATACTCGATCGCTCTCGGCTCATCTCCCTCTCTGGCGCTCTCTCTCTATAAAGCAAGCCCCCGCGCGTTGCACTGCACTGCTCCGTGTACTCCGTAGAGCACACGTCGCCAGCTGATCGAGCAAAGCACGCAACGCCAGTTGATCGAGAAGCTTTGAGCAGGTGCAGCTAGCTGCCATGACCATGGCCGCGGCCGCCATGCTTTCCTCCGAGGCGTCGTCGTCCCCTTCCAACAAGCGAGCTCCTGGCGGCCTCCGAGGGCCGCGGCCGCTGCCGCTGAAGGTGTCGTCGTCGTCGTCGTCCCGGGGCTCGTCGCCGCCGACCACGACGTCCAACAAGGCGCCGTCCACCACCACCAAGAAGCAACCGGTGATCGTGTACGAGCACACGCCCATGGTCATCCACGCCAGGCCGCAGGAGTTCATGACCGTCGTGCAGCGTCTCACCGGCAAGCCCCCCGCCGCGCCCGCCACGGCATCGTACGTGCCGAGCGGCAGCTTCTCGACCGCGATGGCCGAGGAGGGCGGCGGCGACCCTCTCCTGCTCATGCTCGGGCAGCGCCAGGCCGCACCGCCGGCGACAGCAACGACGACGCTGCTGCCGTCCCCCATGGCGGCCGGGATGATGATGTCCCCGGGCTTCATCTTCTCCCCCAACACCCGGCCATCCAGGAGCTGAGCCCCTTGTTCTAATTACCTATTTATTACTGTATTTTTATCACATAGAGTGAGTGTACGAGAATTTTCAGTTTTTTTCTTCGCGCTGTTCGTGCAAAATTTCCACATGCACACAGGGTGGGCAAATTTCACACGCACAGCGCGGTTTACTTGCTGCTGTGCATGCCATGATGTCACGCAGCAGCACTTGTAATGTTTAGATTGAAAGTTTTTTCAACCTGATGAATAGTACCACTTTCGTCTTATTTGGTAAATATTATCCAATCGTGGACCAACTAGGCTTAAAAGATTCATCTCGTGATTTCCAACTAAACTATGTAATTAGTTTTTTTACCTATATTTAATACTCCATGCAAACGGCTAAAAATTAATGTGATGAAAAGAGAGCGAAAAAACTTAGAATTTTGAAGGGAACTAAACAAGGCCCTGATATAAGCATCCTGACTAGTTCAGATGCCAGGTGACTAGTACATATGTAGGAGAACATACGGAGTATTATTATAATACAGAAGTTGTTCTGTGTCCTGTTTTTTTGTTTATAAACAGTATTTTTTCAGACAATAAATAATATTTTTTTTTCATAATAAATCAGCCAACGATACTTTCAGCCAAAAGGTAATTCATCTGTGTTTGATTTTTTCCAAATGCCCATGCTTCCAACAGTTTGATATGACACGAGAAATGGTGACTTACCCTTCTCGAAAAGTCTTTGGAATAATTGTACAAGCATCGGCATCATTGCATCAATGTCAAATAGACAAGGGACAGTCATTTTCAAATGGTAACACATCCCTTCTACATTTATATATGTCTGACTTTTGAAGAACCATTCCACAGTAACACTTAGAAATTCCAGTGGACGAAATGAATCCCAACACATATGAAAAATCAAAACCAATTTGGCTATGAGGTTCAATTAAAAAAGGGTAAAATTCATTTTTCAACCTTCAACTTATACGCCAGTCTAATTTTCAACTTTGATTTACTAAACTAAATACCAGGAGTCATACAACTATCAAAACTTGATAAGTTTGGTCCTCTTAGTTGTTTCAAAGACGATTTTCTATTTTGTGAAAAAATAAAAAAATGATTTAATCTCTAAAAATTTATAACAAATTTATTTTAAATTATAAAAATATGAAACTAGTAGCAATTTATTTTTTTAAAAAAAATCTACCTATCTGTTTGTGATAATTTAGATTTGTTTACAACTTTTTTTTCGTTCATATTGTTTTATTGCTTGTGGTGGTGCTCATTATCTATTTAAAAACGAATGAGATACAAATAACTCTAAATAGAGCACCCACAAATGGATAACACCTTTACAAAAAAAATGATACTATTTATATATTTTTTATGATTCAAAATAAATTAGATGAAAATTTTTAGAGACTAAAACAGATTTTATTATTTTTAGAAAATAAAAATCAACTGAAGGACATCTGATACCCAATTTCATGGTTGAAAATCCGACTGACATGTATGTGAGTTGAAAATTGGACTTTACCCTAAAAAGAGGACACTTAACTCTTAAGCAATGAGACGGGAAACAGCTTGTTAAGCGCTGACATTAATTTTCGCGGCAGGGTTCAAATAGTGCTAGGTGCTAACCGAAGAATTCTGGAGCGAGAATAATAAACTATACACTGGCATCAAACCACCACCGCCACTCAAAACAACATCGAGTTCCACAACTTACTATGATGTACACTCTATACAGAGCATGCCAGTTAGCTCCAAATTACAAGCTATTCAAGCCTAGTAGTCTGAATAACACACTATACGGCAGCTCAAAGCTTCAGAACCAAAACGTACAGCTCCAATACTGTACGTGGCAAAAGGAAAAAAGAAACATCAAAGAACCAATACACATTGCACAATAAAGCTCAATTGTTCAAATCTCTGGATTTACGAGCATTTGGCTGTTGGTATGGAGAAGGTCATAGTCATCTTTGTGGCCTTGGCAGACGTAACCAGGGACTCAACAATACGGATCTGTCGAGAAGCAGCAGGAGGCCAAGGAATGTAGTCGACAAACCAAAGGTATACCTACGAGATATCCACAGCACCAGTTCAGTTTCGGTTCAGAGTGGAAAGGGCCAATTATAGGCGATGCACGATAAAGCCATCACAGATAACCTACTTGACTGTAGAGCTTCTGTTTCTCCAAAATAGTATTGAGAGCACCCACTGCAGAAAAGATATCGAAAATAGTTGTTAGTTTTCTCAAGGACGAACCATGGCAATTTAATGGGCATGGAAATTCAGACTACAAGTATCAAATACAACTTCGTGTGCTGACAAATTGGAACTGTGATTGTATCAATTTTCAGTACTCAATGCTCTGCAACATGCCTTGACACGTTGAAGAAAAATCTAACATGACCAAATGGTTGACTGAAAATAAGCTCAAATGTCCAACAGTTTACTCGGAATATTTGGGAACGGTGGTAAATGAGTTCCTCTCAGTCCACAAAGTTTCTATCAGAAGGTGTAATGACCATAACGTTTTGGAAGAACAATTTTGTCTAGTAATTCCATTATGGCCTGCATTAATGGATATTTACTGAGCTGCACATTATGCATATGAAGTAGAACAACATAAATACTTGTTTATGACATCCACACAACTCAAGCATCATTTTGAAAACATCAATGTGGGTGTGTATTAAATTTAACTAAAATATAAATAAATACTACTACGATTATGTGCAAACAACCAACTGTTACTCATATACCATCAATGGATATGGATACTCAAGGAGAATACTAAATATCCCACGAGCAACACTGTCTAGTAATCAACTGCAGCGATGGATCTTAACTTAATTGCACAACACACATATGGGGTACAATAATATGATAATTGATAACTTCCTTATGCCCCAAACAACTAAAGCAAAAGTTTGTAAATTTAATGCTGATGCTTTAATAGATCTGACCCAAAAAGTACAAATGAAGATGATGATCAAAATGGCAACTCTTCAAAGATGCTAATATCACATACTTGAATTCAAAAGAGCAACATATTTCTGCCATGAGAACTACTTCTATACTTTTCCACGAACCAAAACCATATAAAACTTAAACATTAAATTTCCTCTCAATACTTTGAATTTTGAAGCACTTTGAGTTTTACAGAAGCACTTCACTGTGCAAGTTTAGCCTAGAAGTCTAACCAAGAATGACAAAGCACTTATATGAAATCAAAACGTGGACCATGTTGTCCACTCCCTCATCACTGAACCAGAGAAAAAAAAGCTAAAACCCTAGTTTTGTGCAATCGGGCCACTCTAAGGTATAACACTTCAGTTCTCCTGACCCTAAAAGACTGTTTCCTCTAAGGCACAGCAAGAGATCGCCGAATATATGGCTCCTTCTGAACACTAAAATGGCAAGGATCTAATTACTTTTCCTGTCCAGAAAAGACTTGCCAACATTCCATTTTATCAAAGACAGCAGGAAAGTCTTCCTACCAAGTCAATCCCTGCAATGTGACTGAATCACTCCAAATGTGCCCAACTTAGCACCTTTAACTAACAAAATTGATGTTACTTAGACAGAAAACAGCTCGATAACAATGACCAATATGGTTAGCAAATGTATACCTTGCAAATCCTGAGCACTGAGAAACTGCTCGCAGGGACTACTGCTTTCTTCACAATGGCTCTCTGCTCAGCAACCATCTCCCAGCAGAGCCGCCGTGCCATCTCCCTGGCCATCACCAGCTGTGCACTCTCCGCCTGCAGAGCGGCAATCTCCCTCCGCAGCGCCACCCTGTCTGCCTCCAGCGCCTCGACCCTTGCATACAATCCCCCCGAGTTCCCGTCGCCCACATACTCTGCGACCACAGACGTAGCTGGTTTCGTTGTGCTCGCGCAGGTAACATCCACCGTGTACTCGAATTCCTTCTCCACGGGGGACGACGGCTCCTCCTCCTCCTCGTCCTCTTCCTCCCCATCGCGGTCGTTGCCGACGACCATGGCTTTCACCTCCATGCCACTGCTCGAGTCGCGGGCGTTCCGCTCCACCTCATGCCCAGTCATGTCGACCTGCTCCACGTCTTCGGCGCCCACCTCCTCGTACGATTCCTCATCCTCCTCTTCGTCGGTGAAGGAGTCCGGGTCGATGCCGTGGGACTGGAGGCGGGAGTGGTAGGATGCAGCGAGGTCGGAGAGCGAGGCGAGATCCTCCTGCACCTCGCGCTCCCTGTCCTCGCGGCCCTCGGCGTAGCGCTTGAACTGGCGGGCCTCCATCTGCGCGGCGGCCTTGTCCCGCTGCAGGCGCTCGATCATGAGCATGGCCTCGCTGGCCGCCGTCTCCGCGGAGGCCCGCTCCGCGTCGAGCTCCAGCCGCAGGCCCCGCGCGGCCTCCTCCGCGGCCTCCTTCTCCCCGCGCAGCCGCGCCGCCGCCGCCTCCAGCTCCTCCACCCGCCGGATCAGCTCCTCCTCCGCCGCCTCCCCTGCCCCCGGACCCGGACCCGGACCCGCCTTGGGCGACAGCTCCGGCGACCGCGCCGGCGGCCGCCGCTTCAGGGACCGCCGCGACGGCGACGGGTCCGCGACCGGATCCATGGAGGCATGAAGTAAGCACACGGGTACTCGCGTCTCCCAAGTCGCAAACCCCGATCCAGCAGCCGCCGCCGCCGCCGCCGTCGGGAGCTATTGGTTGGCGGGCGCGCGGCACGGCGGCGCGGTGACGGAGCGCCGCGGCTTCCTGCTGTGACACTGAGGCGAGGCCGGGGTGGCTGGTGGGTGGTGGCGGTGGCGTCCGTTGGAAGCGACGTGAGCTAGGCTGGAGCAGCTGGATTAGGAGGAAGCAGGAGCAGCATTGAATTGAATAACTCAGTCGAGATGTGATTAGGGAGAGGATAGAGGGCCATTGTTGCATTATAGTACGGGTGAGCTTTCCACGTCGCCGTACGCCAAACAAACAGTTTCCTTTCCGTCGCCGTGGAAGCAAAGCGAGGGCGCGAGCGCGAGGCGGAGGCGGGGCAGGGGACGTCAGAGGAGAATTTTATTATTATTTTTAACATTTTTTTGTAAAGTAATTTTAAATCAAATGTTTTTTTTTAAACTAACACCTTTATCCGCGTCTATTTTCCCAACGCGGCGAAACGTCTGTGCCACGTCATGTATGGTGGCACGGCGAGAGGAATGACGTGGCGACGACCGGGGCGCTGACCGGTGACGTTGCAGGGTCTATCGCGCCACCGATCTTGGCGCGGCACTGACGCGCTATAGCCCACGGCGCGGCAGGACCTGAACGTAGACAGAAGCCGATCAGCCCCCATTGCAATTGAACGGGAGCTGAAAAACTACAAGTGTCGCGACGCACTGAAACAAATATGAAGCAAATGAATGGAATCCGTACGCAAGTTGATAAGTTGACACGTAACATTCTCATTGGTTTGACATAACTAATTAAGTCTGTAAGTTTCGGACGACAATATTCGTTCGACGTAAGTTCGACATAACCAACTAAGTCTCAGGAGTGTAAGGATCCATCGGACGTCTCTGTCTCTTCGGATTTGTAAGCAACACATTGGAAGTATAACCAACATCGGTGTGGTCGTGTTGCCGGTGCGTACGGCTCTTACCCTGCAAGTATACGATATGCACGATTACTTATAATCTTTATGACCATTAGTTCATGGAGCCTACGTATTTAAAGAAACTACCTTTCTTACTATCTGTTAGATTCCTTGGTAGCAAGCGGGGCACCACCTAGCTGAGACATGTCGATCTCGTCCTGCTGCCAAGGGTCCCACTGGTGGTGCTGTATGTGAAAGCATGGGGGGTCATCGTCGTCGTCGTCCTCGTTTGCAGGGTATTTTCCAACGCTATAATATGGTGGTGTACGCACAACGGAAACGGCACCTGTCACCGGCTGAGAAGAACCGGCTGATGTCCTCAAAGAGCCAGAAGACGTGCCACCTGACCACGCCGGGTAATCGGGTTCCACCCAAGGAGCGTCCATGCAGCTCAACTTCTGGGCTAGGTTCCTACAGCTCCGTTTCACCTTCTGCATAAATAGACGTTAAAGTTAGTGCATTTTTCAAGTGCATATACACTAAAGAAATATTTTCCGAACAGACAAGTTTATGTTTACCTCCACAAAAGCCTCGAGAACGTCTGACCTCTGCCCTCTAGACTCGTGAAGCCGAAACGCTGCTTCATTAGAAAACCTTGACAATTATGTCGCCTGGGTACAGAAACACGGTTGGATAGTTTTAGTATACATACTTAATACCAAATGGATAACAAATTATACCATTCGAGTATCTTACCACGTATCTTTGAAGCGGGGCTCTCTATAGCTGTATGTTGTCCCTAGTGGCAATGTTGTACATATTTTCGATCACATCTTCTTCTTCGTCCTCATCAATCGTCTCCTCAGTATACGAGGGCTTGATATGTGTCCTCGTAGACCTATGAAGCCACCGTAGGTACTCATCGAAGGTGTGCTAGTCGTGTGGGGGACCCGCATCGATCGGCTACCGGTCCCTGGTCTGCCACAACTGGATGTACGCGTTGTGTGTCACACGCCAATCCTTGATCTTGTACCTCTTCCTGCGGTTATACCTGCAACAAAACGATTGTTAGTTGTACCATACACACCTTTGAATTATAGTTTTATTATTAATCGATAACGCACCCGTGTAATTCTTGGTTGATGGGGTAAAGCGGTGGTGGGTAGCCGATCATTCTTCCAAACTACCTGCAAACCCTAATGGGCAAGTGAATCTCGACCACGTGGAAGAAAATAAGAGGGATGTTATAGCGATACTCGTCTGACTCATCCCTAGTGATAGGACTTAGATAGTCTTGGAGCTCCAGAGCATCCCAAAAACACCAGTGCACCTAAATATTTCGTAATTGAGTTAGGTTGTGATATAGTGTATATCGAACAAGACACATGTATTATAGTAAAGAGAGCGTAACCTGGTGCTATATCAATACGTCGAGACAGTCTGTGTACTCCCTGTACTTGTGCCTCGCATTCCATCTAACTAACTCTGCTTGCATTCAGATATACAGAGCTGTAGGGAGTGTATCTTGCCCGTTTCAATGCTGCATTAAACACGATAATGAATTAGCCATTAATAATTTCATCATATGTAACTGCCTCGAATAATATAGTGAACCGAAGTACTTATAGGAAAACCAGTAACAAGGGGCCTTCCAATGGGCCATCGTTCCCAACACCAAACCTGGAGTAGATAGGAGCAACCCCCAAGGTTCGCATACTCTGAGGTGCGACGGCAGACAACACGTAGCTATCGATACGTCCATGCCAGGACTGCGCTGCCCCAGCTTGAAAGCTCTAGTTTGGTTTTAGTTAATTGATGAAATCCTAAGTGCTAACCTAGTTTATCAAAGTGATTATGAGATAGGTAGCACTACTTCAAGTAATGAAGCAATGGTGAAGATCATGATAACAATGAAGGCATGGTGATGATCAAATGCTTGAACTTGGAAAAAGAAGGAAGAGAAAAATAAAAGGCTCAAGGTAAAGGTATAACTAGTAGGAGACATTTTGTTTTAGTGATCGAGACACTTAGTGAGTGTGATCATATTTAGGATCGATAGCCGTACTATTAAGAGGGGTGAAACTCGTATTGAAATGCGGTTATCAAAGTGCCACTAGATGCTCTAACTCATTGTATATGCATTTAGGATCTAGTGGAGTGCTAACACCCTTGAAAATATTTGTAAAAATATACTAACATATGTGCACAAGGTGATACACTTGGTGGTTGGCATATTTGAGCAAGGGTTAGAAACTTCACCGGCGGTGCCATCGGCGCTCTTCATAGAAAAGACGGAGGTCACTGTAAGTGACCAGACGCTGGTCTCAGTAGGACCGACGTGTCCGGTCAGTGGAAGTTTGAAGACGCTGACGTCGGTCTTCGACCAGACATTGGGTCACTTAGTGACCGAATGCTGATGGGGTGCATTCAGTCCTGCTGACGTGGTAGCACACAGAGGAGACACCGTGTGATTGAACGCTGGGTGACTTCGGTCGAGCATGACCGGACACGTCCGGTCGTGATTTCTCGCTTCTGGATGCTTACTGGAAACGACCGGACGCTGAGGTCCAGCGTTCGGTCACTTCGCAGCAGCGCGTCCGGACATCACTTAACCGTTGAGATCGGATGCTCAGTATTTGAAGAGAAGAGACACATGGCGTGCATCGCATGACCAGACACTGGGGTCCTACGTCTGGTCGATATGACCAGAGCGTCCGATCGCCCCATGTTCAGTGCAGTGAGTAGCCCAACGGCTCTATTTTGTGGGAGGGCTTTTATTTAAGCCCCATGGCCGGCTCAAGCTCACGCTCTTGGCCATTTGCATTGATATAGCAACCTTGTGAGCTTAGCCAAAGCCCTCCCACTCATCTTCATTATTGATCCATCATCATTGTGAGTTTGTGAGAGAATCCAAGTACATTGCTTAAGTGATTGTATCTAGAGGCACTTGGTATTCGTGTTTCGCTACGAGATTCACTTGTTTCTCTTGGTGGTTGCCACCACCTAGACGCTTGGAGCAGCGAGGATCGTTGAGCGGAGGTTGGTGATTGTCTCTAGCTCCAATCGTGGTGATTGTGAGGGGTCTTGTGCCTTCCCCGACGGAGCGTCAAAATGTAACTCTAGTGGATTGCTTATGTCATTGATTTACCTCACTTTTGGGTAGGTTCTTGCGGTGTTCAATTATGTGGACGAGGTTCGTGCAACACCTCTTAGTCGTCGAATCACCAAGTGTTGGTCGACACAACGGGGACTAACGTGCCGACAAGCACGTGAACCTCGGAAGAAAAATTGGTTGTCTCTTGCCCTTTGGTATTCTCCTGGTGATTGATTTAGTATTCATTTTGTGATTGGTTCACTCCTCTACACGATGGTATAATCACCCTACTCAATTATTTATATTCTTGCAAATTAGTTGTAGTAATCTCTTTAATCTAATTAGAATTGAGAGTTTGCTTTTTTGTTTTAAGTTCGTCTAGTGGAGCTATTTAGTATAGCAAGTGTGAGAGCTCTTAGTGAGTAGTGATATAACAAATTGTGTGTCTAGAGATTATAGAAACTAGAATTGTTGGATAGGTGGCTTGCAACTCTTGTAGACCTAGAGCAAGTTTGCATTCGCTATTTGTTATACTAATCAAATTGCTCTAGTTGATTTGTAGATTTTTAAATAGGTTATTCACCCCTCCTCTAGCCATATTAGGATCTTTCACAGCTGTACGCCGCTATGTTATCCCACGGCTAGCGTAGTACGTCAAGAAAGATCCAGCTGATTGTATTGCCCGAGGCGTCTGTGAATAGGAAAGCACCAAGGAAGTGCCAGAGCCACACTCTAGCGAACCTATTGATCTAAGCCTCTAGCCTGTGGGTCCAAGTAATCAAAACGCTCTATGATACATGACGACGAAACACCAAAACTTTTCCTAAAATTCACCAAAGAAAATGAGACCCGATGACTGCAGGAAAGTATCGATGCGGGACCCACGGGATACACCACAAGGAAGAGAGGAGATCTAGTTTGATTAGGATTCCTCCTATGTAATCCTAGTAGTAATACTACCCTGTAATCCTACTAGGACTCTACACTGTAAACCGATTAGGACTCTGGCCTCCTGATTATATAAAGGAGGATGGAGTTCCTAGACTGAGATAACATAACATAACACAACACAACACAACACTTTACAATCAATCCAACGCAAAGGCTAACGTCAACTGGACGTAGGGCTATTACTCGATCACGGTCGAGGGCCCGAACCAGGATAAATCGACTGTCTCTTGCGTTAACCGTCGAGTTATGCATATGCTGAAGCCCGAACATACTACCTCGGGTACCCCCGTGGTAGGCTATCGGTGGTCAAATATCGACAGCTTACGCGCCAGGTAGGGGCTTTCGGCGAATTTGCATCGGAGAGCTCGATGGACCTCACCAACGTGATTTTTCCCGCGGGATCAACGTGCATCTCTTGCGCCGTCCGCGGCAGCTTGGTTTCCCCATGCAAGTCCCCATCGTCCTACATGGTCTACTCATCAATTACTTCAAGTCGACATCAACTCGGTCTCGAGACGGCAGCAACGATTTCATCCAAGAGAGCCTGACGTCATATCTAGACATGGCACACAGGCTGTCAACGTCGGGTGTTGCCGCCTTCTCTAGCAACGCGTTGTGCCATACGAACGGTGCAAGAGAAAGTTCAAATCAGAGTCTTAGACGTGCTACACTTCATGCATCTCGATCTTACGCCATCGACACGCGGCGTCGGTTGCCAGGTTTCGACAAAGCCACAACATAATACGCGTGCTGTGGGAGTCCTACTTCTACATGAGTTCGACATCACGAGTGCTTGCACTACTAGTCAGAATCCGGTGCCTGAGTACTGTCCAAGCCGACTACTATAGAAAGTCTCATAGACGAGTACTATTCTTGGTGCTGAGTACTATCCAAGTCGACTACTACAGAGAGCTAAGGCACTTGCACGTTGTACGCATCCATCAAGCATGCCAATGCTACAGCAAGTCTTAGAGCCGTACGTCTATAGCACGACCATCCGTATAGCAAACAAAGGAGTTCTACTCGGCCACGCTACGGGAAGCACTGCTGGCGTACGAACCGAGCCATCAACATGCAAGTCGATTTCAAACAAGACGACTCCAACATGTACGAGATCAACAGCCGCCAGTGAGTCGATTGAGCCGTCTAAGCCGAAAGCAAGCTGTCCGACTGCATCAAGCCATTCGACTGCGGCTTCACGACTCGCCGACTTCTCCACGCGACCGTCAATCAAGCTAAGTCATGGTTTAATATTTTTTTCAAATATTCTTTAATCATCATATATCTCTGGATATTATCCATATGCCTTCGTGGCTCTACTACAGTTGCATTCCCGACTACTAATGTCTTCTCTTAACGATTGTTAATTTACCTGGGTTGCTGAGGCCTTAATCCGTGAAGCCTACTCGCCGGAAAGGTGCGAGAAGTGTTTAAACATAACAGGCTACCTACCTAGAGAAATTACATACCCTAGTAAGAGCAAGATGCGAAAAAATTTAATATGCCTTTTATAATGTCTTCTCTTAATGGTTGTTAATTTATCCGGGTTGCTGAGGCCTTAATCTGTGAAGCCTACTCGCCGAAAAGGTGCGAGAGGTGTTTAAACGTAACAGGCTACCTACCTAGGGAAATTACATAGCCTAATAAGAGCAAGACGTGAAAAAAATTAATATGCATTTTATAATACTAGGACATACTTCCAACTTGATATCTTGTATATCAATTATTACATACTTTCGTATGATTACTTTGCAGGGAACTATTTTTTGGACCACGTCATCAAGTAAGGAGCTCGCCCACCGCTGGCTGCCTTACTTGGCAAGATCCTACATATCCTCAGAAGAGGTTTTCAGTTCTTTGAACAACTCAGATTCAAGATCCTCCAACTTTTTGTTCCAAACAGCAAGAGGCTCGAGGGCTACACTCAGTGAGTGCACTTTTTTCTTCAAAAAAGCGCACATCACTCTCAAAAAAGCACACACACCACCCGAAGACCCCAAGAAGTGCTACATGGTTTCACTCAAGAAAGCACTCGGACGACGCTTGTTCCTGCTCGGCAAGACCTGGAGGAACAAGACAAGGCTTCCGGAGTTCAACCATGAAGTGTTCGAGGGCTTGTCGATGCGGGACCCACGGGATACACCGCAAGGAAGAGAGGAGATCTAGTTTAATTAGGATTCCTCCCATGTAATCCTAGTAGTAATACTACCCTGTAATTCTATTAGGACTCTACATTGTAAATCGACTAGGACTCTGCCTTCCTAACTATATAAAGGAGGACGGAGTTCCTAGACTGAGATAACATAACATAACACAACACAACACTTTATAATCAATCCAACGCAAAGGCTAACGCCGACTGGACGTAGGGCTATTACTCGATCACGGTCGAGGGCCCGAACTAGGATAAATCGACTGTCTCTTACGTTAACCGTCGAGTTCTGCATACGCTGAAGCCTGAACATACTACCTCGGGTACCCCCGTGGTAGGCTATCGGTGGTCAAACATCGACAGAAAGCAATGCAAGTATTAAATAGGCTTGAATTGCTCACTTATTTTTCTTGGAAAACCTCATCGTCCGATAAAAGAAAGCCAGTGAACTGAGCTACCATCTCCCTCCAGTGATCGTTGTCAACTATACCTGTCACTGAAAGTCCCATCAATCGAAGGCCAAAGATAGCCTTCATATCCTGCATGGCCAAGGTCATCTTGCCGCAAGGTAGGTGCAATGTGTGGGTCTCAGGCCTCCACCTGTTATAAGAATAGAATGACTGTTAGTTACCTCAAATTTGCTATAACAATGTTTACGTACAATGAAGGCACTCGCACCTATCTACAGCTGCAGTAAGTAGTGCTGGGTCAATGGACGAAATGTCGTAGTTGACAACACGGACAAGCTCGAGGAAGCTGGCATGTCATATGTACGACGCGTAATGCTCGTCCCACTAGTGTGCCCTGGTGTGCGTGCGGGGCCTCAAAGGAGGCAAGGGCACCTCTTTGTCGGTGTCGGTGAAGAAGTGTGCTCGGTGCGGGTCGTCGTACTCCATCTCAAGAAGAGGGTACAACTGATGCTGCGTGGGAGGGACCATTCTGTTACAAATTGATAAACAAAGGGTTAGAGTATTCAAATTAACAATATTTAAATTAACATTATGTAGCATTGTAAAAATTAAACTACTTGTTATGCAATACGAAAACAATATGAAAGCACATGTATATATTCAAAGTAACATTAACAGACATATTAAACAACTTCACTAGAAAAATAAGCAACTTCTATGTATAGCTGTTCAGACACAAGACAACTAGAAGTTGCCATAACTGTATTTGCTATATAGCTTTTCTTTCTTTTTCATTGCGCTGTTGATTTACACTATATAATTTACACAATCTATAATTTGGGAGATGCCATAACTGTATTTGCTATATAGCTTTCCTTTCTCGTTTCATCCACCAGAAGCGACGGCCTTTCCCCACTCATTCCCCGCATTTAAGCATTTACGCCCAACTTGAAAAGACAAATTAAAGCCACGGCTTCGCGCTAGCGAGTACGCTAAAAGCTTCTTTGCCAACTTTAGAATAAAAACGAATACGGATAACACCGAAAGCTATTCACCACACCGCGCTAATGAGTATGCTAGAGGTTCCGTTACTAACTGCTATACGAAAATAGATGAATGTATCTATGGACGGGTGAACATATCTATGGACAATTTAGGAAAACAAAACCATGGTTTCGTGCCGTTGAGTATGCTAAAAGCTTCTTTGCTAACTTTAAAATAAAAAATAAATACAGATAATATAGAAAGATAACCATAGCTCCACGATAATAATATAAATACTAGAAGCTTCTTTGCCAACTCTAAAACGAAAGGTGATAAATATATTTTACAAAAGAAATTTAATGAAACATACACGCAGAATTCATTGCACACGAGACTGTTGATATCCCTAACAAATACCTATATGAATTTTACAAAAGTTAGCTGAATTTTACAAATACCTATGTGCGTGGCCGGAGGGCGCGGCGGGCGGCCGGAGGGGGTGGCGCGCCGTTGTGCGGGCGCGGCGGGCGCGGCGGGCGCAGCGAGCGGTCGGCGTTCGTGGCGTAGCCAGCGCGGTGGAAGTGGCGCGCCGACGTGCGGGTGGCCACGGCCGGCGGCAGGCGCGGCGGGCGGGCAGGCGCGACAGCGGGCAGGCAGACAGAGGGAGGGCGGCTCGCGGACGATATTTACCTGGGACTGCTGCGCCGTTAGGGATGGCACGACACTGCCACGCCAAGATCGGTGGCGCGGCAGAACCTGCCACATCACCGGTCAGCGCCCCGGTCGTCGCCACGTCATCCCCTTGCCGCGCCACCATGCATGGCGCGTCACAGGTGTTTCGCCACGCCAGGAAAATAGGCGCGGCCAAAAGTGTTAGTGTTGAAAAAAATAAAACAATGTTAAATTTAAAATTAGTTTATAAAAAGTGTTAAAAATAAAAAAAAATCTCAGAGGAGGACATCCAGCTCTAGAGGGGAGCAGAGCAAAAGGCAAAACGGAAAGGAAAGGTACGGAGGCGGAGCTGGTGCGGGTTAGACTGTCTCCAACAGCTTACCCATACACCCACCCAACCTCAAAATGTATCGTGCATGTGAAAAAGCCGGCGTCCAACGGAGTAGGCATTCCGAGGGCGCATTTTGCGTAGAAGGAGAGAGGGAAGCCAAATGTGCGTCCTCCATCCCTCTTCTCTCTCCTCAACCCAAATCTCCGGCGGTGCTCTGCCCCAACGCGGAACAAGACAAGAGAGAGAAGGGAGGAGAAAGCAGATGAAGCAGAGAAGAAGGGGAGGGATGTAGGGAGCATAGCAGCGTGACCTCGACGGCAGGGGCGTCGGCGCGGTGGAGGCAGGGGCGCGGTGTTCCAGCGCTTGGCCTTGGCAGCGCGCGTATGGGGCAGCATCGAGGCGGAGCTGGTGGCACGAAGGCAGAGACGGCCGGCATGGCCGTCGCGGTGGCGGACCGACCTCCTCTTCTCCTCCGACGAGATCCGCCGCCCTTTCTCCTCTTCTACACCGGCGGCTGGCGTAGAGGCCGCGCGTGGGTTGGCGTGCCCCCACGTGCTGAGAGGAGGCGCACTCGCCCGTGCTTGGCCCGCGCGCCGACGAGCAGGCTTGCTCGCCTGAGCCTTCATGCGCAGCGGCGCGGGGTAAACAGGCGGGCCTGGAGGTCCTGTTCGAGGCTGGGATCTGGATCTGAATAGAAAACGGGGGAGGAGCGTGAGAGTGCCGACGTGCTGTGCATAACCGAGGAAAGATAGGGGCAGCCGGGATGGAGATGGGTGGGCGGCGGAGAGACCGAGGAAGAAGACGATTGATTTGCGTCGGCCGTTGGAGAACCTAAATTTTAGGTGCGGATCATTTTCCCCGTATACGACCTAAATCAGAGAATAGATGTTGTGTTTAGGTTTCCATTGTTGGAGACAGTCTTATGATTCAGCGTCACGCTCCCACTATGTGGAGTGTGGACGGCCACTAACCATGGAAAGTGGTGCGGGAAAGAATTCGGTGCGAATTTAACGTCGTCGGCCGGCGGCAGGAAACAGTAGCTGGCCACAGAGTCTCGTATCATTCGTACTCGTGCCGAGTAGTCGTTCGTAGTACTTGAAATGGAGACGAAAACCAGCGCTAGGTTTCGCGGTTCGGCGACGGAAATGACGTTGCTGGCTCGCGGAAACTGCTGCGTTTCGTCATTTTCGTGGGGTCGCCGCGGCGCCGGCTGATTGTTTCGTTTGGTTGCTGCTTCTCCTCTCTCCGGAAGGGTCAATGATTCGGGGGGGGGGGGGGGGGGGGGGGGGGGGGGTAAGCGTCGCGTTGACGACGGTTGTGCACGTTAATGGATTAACTAACCTGCCAGATTTTTCTTTCAGGAACGTGTCTTAGCAGCTTCTTGCACGTTAATGGATTAATTAATCGGCGAGATCGGCGGTGACACTATAAAATGAAAATTTCCCGTCTGTTCATATCTGAATTCTAAACTGATAAAACCTGTATGAAAGATAAGCCAACGGATCCAATCGTGTTGGTGATGAGCTGATGGTGGAGCCGTACCTAACATGGCTCGTCGCTGATCGAATAGTGCTGAATCCTTCATCAAGTTCGAAAGCAGGTGGATTTTCTTGCTGATTATTACTGCAGGATGCTTCCGATTTTGCCGGTCCAATTCCTAGTGCCGAATCCAGCTTGGTGCTCGTTCTAGTTTAGGCCAATTTTCAGCTCTGTGCGTTTCACACATTTCGACTCGCTGCTAAGCCATGGCCCCCATGGCACGTGGCCTTTGTCCCCATGCATCCACGCATGGGCTAGTTTGGATGGAACCCTGGTGTTGTTGCCTGGTAAAAATGACTGCCTGGATGTTGCCTGTTAAATCATCGTGTTTTGCCTGCTTAAGCTATATCACAGATATGTTGTTTGGTTTGAAATATCTGCCAGGCAATTTGATCTTCATTAACTGTGAAGGAATCTAAGCAGGCAACGTTGCCTGTGGCCAGACGATCGTTTTTGTGTGCCTGGGATGCCTGGACCAGGCAAGGATACAGGGCTGCAAGCAAACGTCGTACAGGCAGCATCCAGGAAGCATCCAGGCCAGGCAGTCTGTGTCCAGGGTAGTATCCAAACAGCCCCTATTGATGAGCATTTTATCCAGTGAACACAATACGTTCACTACAACCATGACACGAGTGCCCGTGCTAACAACAAAGGTCATGATGTCACATGGGGACAGGCTCAAGGCTCAAGGCTCAAGGCTCAAGTCCAAGCACCAAGAGTCCCAAACTCAGTTCGGTCAGTTGGAGTTGCCATACACGAACCGCTCGACGAGCCGGACCAACTCGCTGCCGGCGTCGCCGGCCGGATCCACGGCGAAGAACCCGTGGTGCTGACCCCTCGAACTCGACGTGCTCCACGGGCTGTCCCATCGCCTTGAGCCGCGCGACGTAGTGCGCCTGGCGGTCGCGCAGCAGGTCCCCGCTCCGCGGCCACGACGGGCGTCGGCGGGAGCGCGACGCCGCCCAGGCCCAGGCCCAGCGCGGGGCTCTCCGGACCGAACGGGTGGTCCCTCGTGGCGCCCGGGGGCAGCGCCAGCTGCCATGCCTGGCCGTACCACGGCAGCGTCAGGAACGGGCCGGGCGGGAACTCCGCCTCGGACGCCGTCCTCTCCGCCCCGCGGAAGAACGGGCAGAGCATGACGTGCCCGGCGACGCGCACCAGGTCGAGCCCGGGGAGGTCGAGCCGAAGCGGACGGCGACGTGGTGGACGATGTTCCCGCCCGCCGAGTCACCGGCGACGAACACCCGGCGGAGGTCAGCCGACTCGGCGAGCCAGGGGTCTCCTCCCGCCGCGACGGCCTGAGCGCGCACCCAGCACATGACGGCCGCCGCGTCGTCGAGGGCCGCGGGGAGGCGGTGCTCCGGTGCGAGGCGGTAGTCGGCGGCGAGGACGACGGCCGGGAGCTCGCCGGCCAGGCGGAGGCAGCAGGCGTGGAAGTTGGGCAGCCCGAAGGTGCCGAGGACGAACTCGCCGCCGTGGAAGTAGACGAGCACTGGCAGCTTATTACCGCAGGAGGAGACCGGCAGCGGTCTGTACACGCGGAGCTTGAGGACGTGGGTGGCGTCGTACACGACGTCCTTCCACTGGACGGGCAGCGCGGAAGGCACGGACGGGGGAGGGAGCGTGTACCATTTTAGTCTTGAGTCCTTATTTTGAGACAGAACCATTTTAGTTGCCTTGTGGCGAAGCGTGGTTTAAGTGCTTCAAGTTTGTATTTAACGACTTTACTTATTCACTGGTGAATGTTGGAGGCCAGAATATTTTATTCCTCAATCTAAAAAACATATACTACTGGAGTAGTTGTTAGAAAGCAAAAGAAGAAACAAACCCATTACTTAGAGGCTGTTCGGTATCATGTTTTCAGTCCGTCATCGATTGACAACATGAATGAGTTAAGGGAGTGTTCGGCTGCCTGGGCAGCCGGCTTGTTCTGTTTTTTTTTTCAACCGGAGCAGGGTTTTTCTCTCACAACATTCTAGCATGAACAGTGTATTCCAAATATAAACAGTAAATAATTCAGTTCAGCCGAACACTCCCTAAATTGCTCTGTGGTTGGATGGCCCAGTGGTAATAGATTGCACTGTGAACAAATGCACCCTAGCTAGTATAACTCCGCTATCCCTCCCCTTCCAAAGGGATCCACTTGTAGGGATGGGAAAATCAACGTCGCTCCTATCCTCAAGCGGGCTCGTGTGCTCCACCCCGCCTTTCTCGCGCCCACGCCCAAGGATGACAGTGGGTTGGGTTCGGGGCGGATATCCGTGGATTTCGTGTCCAGCGGGCTCAGGTTCAATGTTTTCCCCACGGTTTTTGGGTTTGGAGACCCAAAACTTATCGGATTCGGGTTCGGGTTTTGGTTTTCACCCGTGGATGTCCAATGGAGGTCCAAAATAGAACATTTTGAATAAAAAAAACTCATGTGTCTTTATTAATAAATTGTTTATGTAAGCTATAAAATTTGTTCTAAGTTGAGTGACGAAATGGTGTGTTGTTTATTGCCTCTTGTTTATATATGTGAATATGTAATATATATCATGCATATGTTGCTAAAAATTCCTTATTATTTTTTTGTACTGTCATACAGTGGTGTGTTTCGGGTTTTGGTTAACCAATCGGGTTTCGGGGATCCACCGGGTTTGGTCTTGGGTTTGGATTGTCACCCAAACCGGTGTTCGGGGTGGTTTCGGATTTTGAGTTCGGGTCCGCGAAGGCTCCACCTGATCCGAATCCGCCCCCCGTTGCCATCCCTACTCACGCCCATAATCTCCTCCAAACCAACAATCGTGCCAACCACCCTCGCCACCTCGGCTCCCGCAGCGGTGCCGACCAAGCATAAGGCCAAGGACCCGTCGATGGCTCCCACCGTTGAGGCACAAGTGGCTGCGCCCCAGCGTTTGTGCTAGAGATGTCTGCCATGGTGCTGGCACCAGGGACTGAATCCAGCCAAGTCCCCGCCCTTGTGCTAACAAGGAGAAACCACCCTCTTCCTCCAGGGACAAGAAGAAGAACATGTAGCACTCACACTGCGAACCAACCAAATAGCGTTTTTAGTTCCCCTATAATAGCTAGCATCGACAATTGATTGCATTACGTTTCTGTAACCACAGCTAAACCAAAAAAAACACCTTGATACTAAGAATTTGTTTTAAAAATGGTAGGCTCAATATTAATGCTGGTTATGTCAAAACTTTAGTATGCTAAGGAGTTTTACATGTCATATTTATTGTCTTTGGATATTTTGGCTTAATTTTTCCTGAATATAGCGAATACCTAAAGAAGCACCTGGTACAACACCGAGATGAGGCCAAATTACAACACCCAAACAGTAGCAAACAAGACAAACCCTCGTTTTGGAGTTATTTTGGTTGTCGACAAATTGTGAGTTATTTTGTTTGCAAACAAGATAAACCCATCTCTTGGAGGAATTAGGACGCACTGACGCAGTCCGCCCTTGGGCCGTCATACCACCAGTACCAAACTGGAGTTTTATCGGACGGTACAGCACGACAAAAGTAGCGTAAATGATGCCACGAGGCATGGAGGGCCAGCCCGATCCAGCCCAAGTCCCACATCTGGTGGTGTAAAAGACGCTGATAATTCAGCGGAAATTCAGCACCGTGGCGGCGCACCACACATCACTCGACGTCCATCTCCAGCTGGGCCACAGACGACGGAAAGGTCCGCGATGCTCTCCACAAAATCCCGCACTCCTCAGCTCGGTAGCCGCCTGGCCGGTGCTGCACCGCTCGACCTTGACGCCCTCCACCACGCCGCCACGCCACTTGCCGCTGCCGGCCGGACCCAGCCAACCCCGTGCGGGCACCTGAACGGACCGGAGTACCGGGACCCGGACCGCAGTCGCTTCAAGACTTCAAGTCAACTGATGAAGTGCAGTGGCAACGGAAAAGCTCCGTGACCGGGGTCCGGGCGTAAAGCTGCGTACGGCGGCACGGTGGCACGCAGGGAAGCATTTGGCGGCGCCACCAACCCCACACCTCACCATTCCACACGTTCATTCGCTCGCCGCCGCAAAGCCGGCCGGAACTGGCGCGTGTGGGCAGCTAGTTCCTGTACTGCGTAAGGCCTGAGGAATGCCGCACTCCGTCCTCGCCCGCCTGCCCCACGGCTCCATCCGGCTCGTCGTCGTCTTCGGGCTGCTGCTCCTCGTCTCGCTGCTCGTCCTCCACCCCCGCCCCGGGAGGCCCCATGTGGCGGCCGCCGCCGCCGGCGGCGGCCTCCCCGATACCTCCGCCCTGTTCCTGTCGCTATCCCCGGGGGCCAACGCGAGCATCGCGGCCGACCTCCGCGCGCTCACCGCGGGGCCGCACCTCGCGGGGACGCCCGCGTCGGCGGGGGCCGCCGCGCACGTGCTCGCACGCCTCCGCGCCGCGGGGCTCCAAACCCTAACGCGCGAGTACGAGCCGCTGCTCTCGTACCCCGGGCACGCCTCCCTCGCGCTGCTCCGGCCCGACGGGTCCCTGCTCAAGCGCCTGTCGCTCGAGGAGCCCGCGGACGAGGGGCACCGCGTCGTTCCGCCGTACCACGCGTACGCGCCGTCCGGCGGGGCCGTCGCGGAGGCGGTGTTCGTCAACCTCGGCCGGGAGGAGGACTACGTCGCGCTCGAGAGGCTTGGGGTGGGCGTGCGCGACCGCGTCGCGGTGGCGCGCCGCGGGGGCGGGTACCGCGGCGGGGTGGTGGCGCGCGCAGCGGAGAAGGGAGCCGTCGCCGTGCTCATCGCCGGTAACGCGGACGGCGGCGTCGAGAGAGGAGTCGTTCTTCTCGGTGGCCCCGGCGATCCGCTCACCCCCGGGTGGGCCGCCACCAGTGGTGCGGAGCGTTTGGGGTTCGACGATAAGGCAGTCAAGCGGCGGTTTCCGACTATCCCCTCCATGCCGGTGTCGGCCAAGACGGCAGCAGCGATCATTCGAAGCCTGGGCGGTCCGGCCATGCCGGCTGAATGGAAGAACGGCCTCGGGGTGGATGTCGGTGGCGTTGGACCTGGCCCCACGCTGGTCAACTTCACCTATCAGGTATACCTTGCTGTCTTGTTTCTATATATGATTATTATTAAGAGACAACAACGCGACATCTATACGGACAAACTGGATGGACAGCTAGATCCAAAAGCCTATGTGGATTTGCTTTGCTGTTGTGAAGTCATATGGCATACTATTTGTGGTGTCTCCATTGGGAACGGGATGTAGGCAGTGAATTGACGCTAGCTTTATATGGTATTGCTTGCTTCTTCTGTTATATCTTGTTGGATTGTCTGTCTATATTTGTGTGCTTCCATCTATAGAATGTCCACGGATGCCTGTTGCTTAAAGTGAAATTCATTAACTGATTTCCTTATCAACTTAAAACATTTCATTTGTATATGGAACTTAAAACTTAAAAGGGTGTTTGGTCTAAGGATTATTAGCTTGTGGGGATGAGGTGGCGATGGATCAACCAATTCCATTCCACGAACTAAACAAAAAAGGTGTGAAGTACGTAGTGAGTGGTGAGCTTGGTTTGATATAATTAGCAAATCATTAGGATACCATAACAATTAAACTATTTACAGTCGAGGCAGCAATGAAAGGCCAATAAAGCCATAAAGGAATGCTGGTGCTTGCTTGTTGTCATGGCAGTGGCGGGCCTTTGTGAATTGTGAGTGCTTGTTGGATTTTTTTTTTTGTGTGTGTTTGGGGGGGGGGGGGGGGGGGGGGGGGGGGCATGTTTGTAAAATGCATGAATTATTGAATCAGCATGCCGATCTACATGATTACAATGCTAGTAGCAGATGAGGAATAGTGCATGCTATTAAATGAGTTGGATTTACCAATACTGGACCAACCGCTTACTAGGATGAAGCCCTTTCCTTAACCAAATTTAGAGCTATGAACAAGCGTTTAAGTGACATAGGTTTGCAAGTAGTATGTTTTTTATATCTTTGTTATGTTGTTGTCTACATTTATGCATTTGTGTTGTGCTTACTCTGTACTATGCCTTGACCACCATGTGCTTGAACCAGGGGACCTTTTAAATGCATGACTCTCCATAACCATAAGTCCATGTCTTGTACGGTTTTTGCTCTTGTGAAGTATAATTTGTTCATCCCAACCGTATTTTAGAAATTAGAATGCCAGTTTTCATCATGATTACTTATGGTATGGCATGTGCATGAATATGTGCTTTAGACTTTCATATTGCTGCAAGTTCTGTGTAAATACTTCTGTACCTGTACTTTCTAGATGGATACACCATGATTGCCTATTATCTCTTTGTTTAAGGAGGACAGGAAGTTTCGTAAGATACGAGACATTTTTGGTATCATAAAAGGGCACGAAGAACCTGATCGTTACGTGATACTCGGTAACCACAGAGATGCATGGATCTATGGAGCAGTTGATCCTAACAGTGGGACAGCTGCACTTCTAGACATTGCCCGGCGTCTTGGAATGCTGCTGCAATCAGGATGGAAACCACAGAGGTCCATCATTCTTTGTAGTTGGGACGCTGAAGAATTTGGGATGGTAAGTAGACATGGAAGAAAGATGATAAGATGCTACTGTATAAACATGAGGTATAACTGCAAACGGACCAAGAGATGCTCATAACATTTTGGTCATTTTATTGTTTAAATCACAAATAACACAACTACCAATTTTTTTTTGGGATAGGTCGACTTTTGACTCATGACAATACACAGGTGATGCTGAATAGCAGTGTCGCAGTTTAATTGTCCTTGCAATTCAATATGTCAGCATAAGGTGTTTTTTGGATAATTTTCTGCATTCAGTTCCTCTATACTATGAAATGCCTTTTTTTGCTGTTAGATCAGGTCAAGTTTGTATGTGCTGTCAAATTGTCAGCACATTTACTTCTTGTTACTTTTATTTTGTCTATAATTTGAAGGCTCTTTTTCCCCCCAGATAGGATCAACTGAATGGGTTGAAGAGAACCTCGAAGATCTGCATTCCAAAGCTGTAGCTTACTTGAATGTTGATTGTGCTGTGCAAGGCGTGGGATTTTTTGCTGGCTCTACTCCCCAGTTGGACAAACTCTTGGTTGATGTTACAAGACAGGTAAAAGCATTTTTTATTTGCGCGGTTGTATTTTTCTGTTTTTTATCTAGAAGCTAGCTAAGTATTGAAATCATGTTGAAGCATAATTATTTGGGCTTATTACTAGACAAATTTAACATCATCAAACCTCTTGCTTAATGTTAATACCATTGTCTGCTGTAGTGTTGTATGGCTAAGCCAGACTACCAGAATGAATACATGGCATGGATTATAATTGAAACTTTTGTTTCCCAGGTGAAGGATCCTGATGTCACGGGAAAGATGATTCATGATACATGGAATGAAATGAGTGGTGGCATCAAAGTAAGAATTAAGAAGTTTGAAAATTTGTTCTGCATATGTAGAGATTGTTCACACTATTATGTAGCATTTTCACGTAGTTCTAGTTGTGAAATGGTTATTCAGTTACACCACAGCTGGGCCACATCGAGCATAGTTTGTTAATTACAGTTTTTGTACTGCTTTGTCCAACCTTGTGTATTGTGATGGTAGTAGAACAGGAATGTACTGTCTTATGTGAGGTGCCTCATGTAAATCCCACTTGGAGGAGGGCATATGCTCCCATCATTCCTTTTGATCTTGCCATGTCCCGCTCCCACCCCACCACCACCACCAAAAAAGAAGAAAGAACATACTTGGTTCCTGCATGTGACTACCCAAATTCATGACCTGCTTTAGACTAAATAGGGCAAAACAATTTGGTTCTGCACGCTCTCTAAATCTGACTTGGCCTATAACTCCCTTTTACTTTCTCCTAGTTTTCTCGCCACTTCCTTACTGCTTGCCTTAATGTCTTCACAGAAAGAGCTAGATCATTTTGAATGACTGATCATTGCTTGCCTTATATTTGTTTGTCCTATTTCTAAAGAATGTCAAATCTGCAGATAGAAAGGCTTGCCAGAACTGATTCCGATTTTGCTCCATTTCTACATCATGCTGGAATTCCCTCTGTAGACTTGTACTATGGAGAAGGTATGTCAAAACAGAATAGGTTCTTTCCTTAAGAGAATAATGTATTCTAATGTCTATTTATTCTGCTGGAGCTTCACTTGAGGATCATTACAACTTAACCATTTTGAAGTCTTTTGTCTGAGTTGTACGTGCAATTTTGAGGCTATGTGCGCCTATAGTTATTTCTTAATATTTTTCATCGAATCACCTCGAAGTTAACACCTACAATTTCTCCTCTAACTCTATTTTGTTCAATAATGTATCACAAATTCTTCTAACATGGTTTGTGATCATCATTACTAACCAATGCAGTGCTAATGCAGAATTTCCTGGTTACCATACTGCTCTTGACACTTATAATTGGATGGAAAAGCATGGCGATCCATTGTTTCTTCGTCATTTGGCTAGTAAGTAAAAACATAGTTTGCGAAGTAACTTGTTTTGAAAAGCAGTAGGTTGCAGCGCTTGTGATATTGATCAAAATTATGATTAACTGAATGCACTGACACGAAAGGGTCAACAAGAAGAATGAATTGTTGCCTTTAAAGCTAGCTACTACATACTCAACAATTTTCGAAATTTTGGTGCGTCAATATAATATATTGCTAGCATTTCTTGTGGTAATCCTAGGAGTGCTTATGTAGTTTTCCTGCTTCATCAGTCACAGAAATTTGGGGACTATTAGCTCTTCGATTGGCCAATGATCCCGTGTTACCTTTTGATTATCAAGCTTACAGTTCACAGTTACAGGTACGTTGACTTTCATATGCACACTTGATTTCTACATTGCAAAGGTGTATGGATTGGAGAATACTGCCTAATACGTGTGATGTGAGTGCCATTGGTTGAATCTGTAACTTCACAGTGATTGTTTTTTTTAACATGGAGATATCCATTCAGTAAATCTCTACGGAAACTCACACATATTGCATAACCACCACCAATTTGCTTTCAGTCATTATTATAGTGTATCTTACAATATATATTCAATATATGATTGAAATTTATAATGTCACAGGAGCATATAAAAGCATTTTCTGCCCTGACGAGTAATAGCCAAGCAGTAAATTTGATGAATGGATTCATCAATGATCTTTCTGCAGCAGCTATGGAAGTTCTGAAGGAGATGAAGGTATCGATTTATACTGTGCTTCTGTTTTCATGTATTTGGGTAGTGTCGTTCAATATTTTCACAATCTGATCATCAATGGAATAGTTTTTTTTTCCAATTTGGAACTGGTGTTTGAAACTGGCTGATGATGTGCTCCTTTGTTGGTTCGCATTCATCAAAATCCAGAAGCTACAACAGCTGGATTTATACGATGAGCACGCTAGGATGTGGAGGCGATTGTTGAACGATCGCCTCCTACTTGCCGAAAGAAGCTTCCTGCAACCTGAAGGGCTCCAAGGAAGAGGGTGGTTTAAGCATCTGGTGAGAAACGCATTTCAGCGCACTTGTACATTATTTTTCTTTCGAAACTAAAACTTGCGTTTCTTTCCCTAGTTGTACTCGCCTCCGGAGGATTACGAAAGCAAGTTTTCGTTCTTCCCTGGGATCGCGGATGCCATCTCGCGGTCGGCCAATCTGAGTGACAAGGAACGAGAGGGGGCAATGCAGCATGAAGTGTGGAAAGTCTGCCGGGCAATTCAAAGGGCCGCGAGTGTTCTTAGAGGTGAATTCAGTGAGCAAAAACCGACGAATTTTGGCTCTTTGGTGGCTCCATGAGATTAGTTTGTGTAAATAAATAAATAATAAATAAGTAGGTATTTAGTATCTGTTGGAAAAAAAATTGGGTGCGGGGAGTCCGCACGCCGCAGCGTGGGCACCTGCCGTCTACGTATGACGCGTGTCCAATCTTCGTGTGCCATGGCTTCTCATCCTCATCTCGGCTCACTTGTGGGTGAGGCCATGACCCGTGAGGCCGTGAGAGGGGCTCCAAGCGGTCACGCGTTCCAGCGCCCCATCCACCCGAGCGACCTAACGCATCCGCCGCCGCCGACACCACCACGACGCAGCCTCTCTCTCTCCATCGTCCGGCTCTGCCTTCGCCGTCACCTCCGCCTCGACCTCCCAAATCCACCAATGTTCTGGTTCTCGAGCAATCCCCGTGAAATTGGCAAAATAGCTAAGAGCATGTTTGGAAGAATTGGAAAGTGATACACCTGTAATGAGTTTCCACCTGTAATGTCTCGCACAAGGGAGTCATATCAACTCAACATACTCATTGAAGTGTCTTTCAGTTTGAGCACAGCATGTCAGAGAGTGAGAGAGAGATTTTCATTTCTCAGCAACCGAGCACCCCAAACTCTGAAACAATCTTTTACATTGGTGCTCACCTGGTGTCTGATTTGATCCCCAAATTATCACATATTTAACTTTGAAGCTGTCTGAAACTCTGAATTTAGGGGGTGTTTGGGACTGCTCCACGAACTCTGCTCCACAAACTCCACCGTGGAGCAGCTCCACAAAAAACTGGAGTTTGTGGAGTACCTCTTTAGGTGCTCTCACAACTCCACCCTTTTTCCTGGAGCAGAGTGCGTGGAGCTAAAACCGTTTGGCTAAAAAACGTGGAGCAGAGCTGAAAAACGTGGAGCGGAGCAGTCCCAAACACGCCCTTAATATGTACCAAGCATTTAGAGCTTGAAAGTCAGACACAAAACTGAAGAGCTTTCAGAGTGGCCTTTCATCTGCGGAGAATTTGGCCAATGAGCTCCGCAACGGTTGTTGGATTATTTTCCAGACCTTCTCAGGTGATTATTAATTTCTTTCCAACGGTATTAGGAGAAACCACAATTGCTTTGGATCAACACTTTCATCTCTATTTTCTGCAGCATTCTTTGGACAATTTCAGTTTTCACTGTGTCTATTTCAGTTTTCAGTTTTTGATTGTCAATTTCAGTTTTGAGTTTCTGTGTTTATTTCAGTCTTCAGTGTTTCTGGATGTCAATTTCCGCTTACTCTCTTTACAATCCAGATCTTCGTAAAAGCAATCAGAGAAACAATCACGTAATGGTGTAATCATTTTGAGCAAAAACAACCTTGTATACAAGTTCTAAACACAACAAATATTCCATATGTACTCTAGATAAAAATTTACAATGTGCATATTACATCTGTACGACCAACTCTTATAAAGCAATTTCAGAACAATAGCATTTGTCCAGACTTTAGCAAATTGTTGCCTTGTGTAGCTAGCATCACCATGGGTCATTAGTAGAGGATTTGTGTACCAAAATCAACAATAGTATTTCGAGCTCTGGAATATGCTTGGGCTCAGGAAGACATCATTCTTGTACATCACATTGCCCATGTCAACAGTCTCATTCATTTCTAGATACCCTGCAGTACGGCATGCAGCAATCAGATCGAAGGAGTTGAGAGTGACAATCATGACAAAGCAAAAACTTGGCACATACCTCAAAAGCCTTTGCACCATCAGGAAGACCATGGATGTGCATTTGAATATTTTCATCCCTACTAGTTGGGAACAACTTCTGAAAGCTAGCACACTGGCTAGGAGTAGAAACTGCATGATTGGAAAATGTACAAGTCAGAATAACAGTGATAAATTTGCGGACTCAAGTGATTCAATGCATAATGCGAACCTAGAAATTAAGTCATTTGTATCCATGTATACATTCAGGGTTATTTGTTCCAGGCGTTCAAATCCATACGTAACTGACCAGGAAATTTCAGAATCGATCACAGTCAGTTGCATGCAATCCAAATAGGCAAAGAGGGCTTCGCACCAGTAGGGTTGCATACTGAAGAACTGGCGCCAGCGGCGGTGGCAGAGGGGACAGCGCCAGCGGTGGTAGCGGATCTGGAGGTCGCATCGAGGCCGATTCGGATGAGGGAGAGAGGGGCTGCGCCGTGGTGATGTCGGCGGAGGATGCATCATGCTGGGGCCGACGACTGGCGCCGGAACGAGCCGGAACGGCGGATGCGGTGTGCGGACGGACTCCACGCACCAAATTTTTTTCCGCAGCAGCAATTCTCCTTTCTTGCTTTCCATGCATGGTAGATGGAGAGCCGTTGCCACTTCCCATATTTGTTCTCTTTCCCGGCATGGAATTTAGCCGTTGAAGACTTTCATATACCACTCACCCCATGCTATACATACTCTCAGCCAGCATATCTTTGCAAGATCCTCGAAATCTCCCAGCTAATCTTCTCTCCCTCTCTCTGCAAAATCTTGCAAAAATCTTCTCTCCCTCTCTGCAAAATCTTGCGCTAGATCATGTCGACGAGCGCAACAAACACGGAAGCCGCCGCCGCCAGAAGCCCGGGCAGCAAGCGGTGCGCCGCGTGCAAGAACCAGCGCAGGAAGTGCGGCCAAGACTGCGTCCTCGCTCCCTACTTCCCGGCAACGGATCCCCAGAGATACGCCTGCGTGCAGAGGGTCTTCGGCGCCAGCAATGTCGCAAGAATGCTCCAGGTAGATAAATGGATCATCATGCACCATCACTTCATCTTACGTACTTACACCGTAATGCATGCCATGCGTAGACTTTTTTCTTCTTCCTTTTTTTAATTCCTTGCCACTGGCTAACCAGGATACTTTAGCGTCCAGCATTAGTACATAGTAAGTACATATTTAAGCATAATAACACAATTGTTCTTCTTTTAGCTAAACTCACTGTGAATCATCTTCCATTGGTATCGAGCATGGTGACGTCATAAATAAAGATATAAAAGCTAGTAGTACATGGAAGTAAATAATTGCTGTGCTATTTCTTTTCTGTCGTACGTGTGTGTAGAACCTCCCTGTCCACGAACGAGCCAGAGCAGCGGACACGATGGCGATGGAGGCGCGCCGGCGGGGGCAGGACCCGGTGTACGGCTGCGCCGGGATCGTGGGCCGCCTCCAGGGAGAGATCAGAGCGGCGCAGTGCGAGCTGACCAGGACGCAGGTCCAGATCGCCGTGCACGCCGCGGCAGCTCTCGCGCCGCATCCGGCGTCGTCGTCGGTGGACGCGCTGGCGGCGGCACAGCACGCGCCGGCGGCCCCTCTGCAGCAGCAAGACGACGACGACGATGCGCGGGAGCCGTTCCAAGGATTGGATGCCCTGCTCATCGATGATTATCGCTGGGATGCTTTAACTCGCTTGCTTTGATGGTGACACGACTCCGTCTGCTGGCTAATTTCACCACTGAGGCCATGTTTGGTTCACGGGAAAAACGTAGGCAAGTTCTTTTATTTTTCGAGTAAAAAGAATCAAGTTCCTATAGAAATTTTCACTGTAGCAGGGTTTAGGGGTTGGAATAAAGGAAGAGACCCAAACCGTTCCAGAGGAAAAGTAACGAAACCTATAGTTTTGGAGAAAAAAAAAGGTCTAACCTCATGGGAATATTTCCTGTGGCTCACGCGCGCGCACGCACGCACTCCCTCCCTCCCTACATGCATGCACAGCATGTGCTACTCCCTAGTCCCTACCTGCATCTACAACGATGCGGGCTCGTCCAAGACATGTCAAAATTTTTATAACTATTATATGTCGCTTTGTAAAGGAGTATTTAGTTCCTATTTAATCTAAACAACTGTGTTTAGCACAAACCAACAAACTTTGATGCTATTAGTATTCCTATGTTTCGAACACCCGTTTCTACAAAATTCCCGTGTTTTCCAATCCTTTGTTTTATACCTCTATTCATTTCCCATTTCTATGTTTTCTTCCTATGTTTTGCATTCCTCTGTTCCAAAAGTGCCCCAGAAATAATCCGATATCCATCTAGAAAGAAAGTGATTTAGTGCTTGGCCAAAAAAAATCACTTGATTTTAGCCTCATACAAGTAATAACAAGAAAGAAATTATTACTGGTGTTTTATCTCGGTGGCACTGTGTGCCGTTGTGTAATTTTGGATGCACTTTAATTACCATCTTTCGGTAGTGAAAAGGCTTTGAACGTATTTATTTACAGCTTTCCTCGTCACCCACATTTCATAACACAAGTTAAGCACGGCGTCTATCTCTGTAACTGGGTTTAAAAAAATATTAAATAATCCGTGTTAGGGAGCTGTGCTAGCTCAGCCGATCGAGAATGTGGATGTATATCCTAGATCTGGCAGACCATCGTCCTGTTCGGCTGGTGCTGATACGATCATATATGATCGTGGATTATTACTGCTGGCTGGTTTGGCGTGAGAGAAAAATACTATTCTGGCTGAAAATTTACGATCGTTTACGACCCAGCGAACATGCTTCATCTAGATTAAGTTCCCGCCAAAGCAGATTTAGATGCCAATTTTTTCTTAATATAAAATGCCTCCTAATTTCTCCTATGTTTAATAAGCACATGAGAACACGTACTAAGTGAATGCACACTTAGCTGTATACTATGTACTTCCTCTGTCTTAAATTAGAAGTCGTTTTGGCATTTCTAGATTCATAGTATTTGCTATACGAAAGTGCTAGCACCCGGACGTCCGGACGGACGCCCCCACGCTACACTCCATTTCGCGCTTCACGCAGGGCCCGTGCCCCCGAGAGACAAGAGAGGAAGGGCGCGCAGCGCTTCCGATTCGGAAGGACCTGGCCACGACGTCGTATGGATGCCCTGCCGGTGCCAGGAAAGACGATGCAGCCAAAGGTATGGACCCGGCCACATACGCTTGCAACATGCCTCTGAAACAATTGCAACATATGCAACACATGCAACATCCCCCGATCTACTTTTGCAACATCCATATGAAACAAATACAACATACATCTGAAACGTCTGAAACCCTTGAAACATACATATGCAACATAGGGGAGGAGAAGGCCGTCCGGTCAATTCCGGCCGCCGGGGTGGGGGAGAGCTCGGTCGCCAGGGTGAGAGAGGGCGCCGTCTAGGGTGGGGAGGGCGCTGCGCCGAGGTGGGGCAAAGCTGCCCACTCCCTTGCAACATCGCCGTGCCACCGGATCTGCGGATGTTGGGCGCTCCCGGTGGGTGAGGACGTCGGGGTGAGGGGAGCGGCGCCGTCGAGGTAGGGGAAGGGGCCACCAGGGTAGGGGAGGTGGACGTCGGCTATGGGGGAGCGCGCCACCGCCGGCTGCGGCAAGCATGAGATGTGTGTGGGCGGCCTGTGCCCCGGCCAGCCGTCACGAGAAGCACGGTCCTAGCTCCGCTGCGGACCTGTGGTGTTTTTTTTTCTCAGAAACTGTGGTGACTCAGCTGGACGAGTGGATAAGCTGGATGAGACGAGCGGATAGGAGTAGTCATTTGCTATATATGTAGACAAATATATATCTAAGCGCGTAACAAAAATTATTAACCTAGAAAAGCTAAAACATCTTCTAATTTAGAATGGAGTGAGTAGAAAATTAGGAAGCTTATTTGCGCGTAGATAATGTGAGTACGGTATATGTACGGATTATAGAAGATCAATTCAGCAATTGCTTAGCCTTGTATAGCGACGTCTTCAGTTTTGTCGGTGTCTGCGTAGAGCAGTGAGTGGAACACGACCGACCACCACGTACACGGCGTCCGTCAGATCAAAACTCAACGCACCTGATTAACCATGTCGAGAAATAGGGGAGACCAGAGCAAAAAGAAGGAAGTGACCGCCTGCCACCGACCGCCGGCAACCTCACGCTGGCGGCGGCGGCGGCGGAATACGCCCGTTGCGGCTGCGACGAATCCAAGTAACCGGGGCCCTTGCCGAACTGGCAGGCCTGCTAGGTCCCGCGATTCAAGCGGAGGTGATTCATTCCCCTCCCCGCCGCCAGTTCGATCGGGCTCGCCGTGTCCGCTCTCCCCCAACCGGCACCAAGCCAGCCAATGGCGCTCGAGGAGGCGCAGCGGCCACTGTCCGCCGGTGAGGCCTGAAGCCTAACAGGCAGCTGGGCTAGGCGCCGAACTGGTCCGAGCCGATCGATCCCCATCTATCCAGCCAGGTACGCACCGACGATGGATTCGTTGCAAATGATTTCCTCCAAACATTCGTCATGCTCGCTGCTAGCCATTGTTATTTACAGTGCCCTTCTAAATATACTCCGTACATCACAACAACACACGTCACGCCAGGCTAAACACGCCATGATTTTAGTTACACTGGCTATCAGCCTCCTGCACGGCCGAGGCGCTTGCATTCTTCAGGTTCTATGCAGTTGTGGTGGCTGGGCCGGCTGACACGCTCTGGAGGTAACGCTCCACGACGTCGAGGCCGCAGAGCTCCTTGACGACGGGCATTGTTGCCGGCACGTCCATCTGGAACGTGACGGTGGAGTTCGCTGGACCGGTGCAGACAGAGAACTCCTTCCTGGCGGCCCTGATGGCCTCCCTCATTGCGCAGTGCACCGAGGACGCGAGAAGAAGCGGTGCCTCGCCTGACGCTGCAAAGATCAAATCCAGAGAGTATGTCAGGGTCGCAGGCAGCCACTGGTGCCTCGTTCGTGAGCTCAAGTTGCAGTATTTTTGCAGTTCTCAGGAGGTTCAGAAAGTCTGCAACGACCAACAATGTCCGAGGGGATGAGATGAGACACTGTGAGAATAGTTTCACCTTTGGATGAAAGGACACGCTTCTTGTCGCGGGCGCTGTTGATCAGCTCGACGTTGAACTGCTTCGGGATGGTGTCGACCGTGGGGATCTTGTACGTCCATGTGCCATCATGGATGACCATGCCGTCGGCGTTCGTCTTGTACTCCTCGTCTGTGAAGAAGCCTACTCCTTGGATGAATCAGCCTTCCACCTGAGTGAATCAATAACAGTGTTCAGAGCAGCGTATTTCCATTGGCAACGGTCTACAACATCAGGTTTTGTTTGAGGCTAACCTGGCCGAGGTCTACTGCAGGGTTCAGGCTCTGACCGCAGTCATGAACAAGGTCGCTCCGTAGGATCGTGGTTGCTCCTGTCAGTACATCAACTTCCACCTGTGATAAAATTTTCAATCATGTCTCAGCTTCGAGAAGAACTGAAACTGCAGCCTCCAACAATTTTGCTTGTTAATTGCATTTACAGTATCATTATAGCAATTTGGATCAGGGGTACCTCACTAATGCCAGCTCCATAGTTCAAGTAACTACTGGAAGTTGGATCAGGGTTTCAGTATGCATGCGCCGATAAGTTCACACTTGCCATACTTGCCTGCAAATGACAAACAAATGGCACGAACAATAGGAACTGTCAAATCATGAGTTCCTCACACTTATTTGCTACCGCTACTGATTGCAGTACATTGATGATGGAAATGAGGGAGGCAAAATATTGGAATAACTACATGTGATTCTTGGTATCTGTTTCAATCAGGTTAATTGGTATGCGACAATAGATAAAGTCATAGCATAAGGGTATTTTCACCTCAGCAATCAAGGCACTCCATTCCACTGTGCCACCCTTAGCCTCCAAACTCTCCTTTACAGGCTTCAGCCTTTCAACAAGTATAAGGCACGATTGCCGAACTGCTTCGCAACTATTTTCAGAAGTGGTGCTCCCACCGGTGAACCCTCCCTGGATCATGCTCACTGTGTCGACCTGGATAACCCGCACCTTGTCAAGGAGGCATTCCCCGCCATCAGCACACAGCTGTCCCAGCCCGAATGCTGTCATCTGCTTCACTTTCGTCCACAAGCGCTGGCCTATCTCAACCCCTCCAACCTCAACAGCAATTGAACCGTCATTCATGATAGACACCTTGCCTGGAGCAGCCTGAAGCCGCACCTCAAATGTGATAGGTACACAAGAAATGCCTCGTTTCTTCCACTTGTTGCTGTTATTGAAGTGCTCAACCATTGTAGCTCTGTGCTGATAGTCTGGAGACGAGGCCAGCTTATCAAACATGGTGGCCAGGGTGTATGTGGAAGCTTCACCCGCACTTTCTCCGTAGAACACTGCAAGGCTCTTGAAGTCATGAAGGTTCTTCCTCCTAATGGTGTTAGTATCAACTGAGAGCACTGATGCAACATGCTCAATGATGACTTATGCAATAAATGATCCCTGCACATCTCCAGGAGCCCACATTGTTGTCTTTGATGAGACATTCGTCTTGCAGAGCTTGATGTCAAATGCAAGAGCCCCCCAGTTGTACTTTTTGAAACTGCCTATGATATTAGTTGGCAATATTGCACTAAGATCCGGTGCTATTCCAGCATTGAGACCAAGGTCTAGGTGCAGGGCTGTGATCTTGCCATCTGATTTGAACCCAACAGAGTACTTTGCTTTCATAGGGTGTCGCCCACCTACTATTATCATGTCCGTCTTGCGATCAAGGTACATCTTAACAGGACGCTGTAGCTTGAATGCGGCAACGGCACATGCACATGCAATCTGACAAGGAGGAAACTCTTGGTTATCTTTTAACACATTTGCATCTCAAACAGTCTTCTGTTCAGATCATGCACTTCAGTAGATAATACATTATTAATTGTACATAGACGATGTTTAGCAAAGCAAAGCTCTAGTTAATCAGGACTTACGTGTATTGCTTTCATTGCCTTTCCACCAAAGCCTCCGCCAACTCTTATGGTGATCACACGGACATTGTGAAATGGAATGCCAAGGCACCTTGCAACTAAATCTTGTGTGATCTCAACAAATTGCGCCGAGGAATAGATGGTTATGCAGTTGTCTTCATCAGGAATAGCTAGTGCCACTTGTGTCTCCATGTAAAAATGGTACTGGGATTCAAGCTTTACCTGTGGAAACAAAAAGTACTTGGTGTGAGTGTTGCCCTTGCTGGACACTTTTAGGTCTCAGAGTATGCCCCCTTTTGGCCTTTGGAATAAAAGGAAGTACTATGTACCTCTGCTGACAAAGTGTGATCAGCCTCAGAAACCCCTTGGTTGTAATCACCAACTGGCTTAGGAGATAAAAATGTGGAATCTGGAAGTAGCTGCTCTGTTGGATGGCATCTTCTATAGTCAGAATTGGTGGCTGGAAATTTTCTGTGCTATGCTCAATAACAGCTTGCTTGGGACTGAAAGGCTATGTTGTTGTTGTTGTTGTTATTGTTGTACTCAATAACAGCTTGTTTTGCAGCCATATAAGCATACCTCTGTCTTTCAGCAATCTGAGTGATTGAAAAGCAACATGGCGTAGTAAGCTTGCTAGAATTTTGAAGATTCTGGGTATACACCAACTTATTACTGGTTCATTTAATCTTATAAAGGTCAGTTTAAGAAACCTTACCACGGCGCCAATATTTTGACCAGCAAATTCGACAACTTGATCTGCAAAAAGTGATTCTTCTCCCAACATCGGGTAACTGGATCCAATATTTTGTCCGCCTCTGGGAATATCCTTTGCAGTGATGACTGTGATGACCTTTACCACGACGCCAATATTTTGACCAGCAAATTCGACAACTTGATCTGCAAAAAGTGATTCTTCTCCCAACATCGGGTAACTGGATCCAATATTTTGTCCGCCTCTGGGAATATCCTTTGCAGTGATGACTGTGATGACCTTTTGTGAAGCCAAAGATGATTTGATGTTGATGCCCTTCACATGAGCATGAGGGCGTGTGCTGTAGATAAATGCTCCATACAAGCAACCCTTGGGAACAGGGATATCATCGACGTACACAGCCTCCCCTGTGTAAGAAACATAAATATAGTTCAGTGCATACAGTAACCAATAATGTGAGAGAAAATATGCATATGGTTGTAGCTTATCAGATGGTTCAATACTGACAAAACTATTGGACTAAAATGAAAAGAAGGATCACTATATTTTGCGGAATATGCTGAAGTAAACTGAAGCTCAAGCTATCGAAATCAAATTTATGGCAACGTTGTACATTGGAGAAAAAAATATATACCAGAAGCTTGGAGCTCTGCCCCGACTTTCTTGATCGGCTTGCCGACTGGCTTGTATTCATCACCGAAAACCATTTCTTGTCTTGAGTGTATTGGCAAATAATTTCTATCAACCTTAAGATGCTCCTTCAGTGAGTACCCACTGGTACTATCTCTAGTTCCATTAGTATATGATCCATTGATAATGTTAACCTTTGCTGGTTCATTCATGCTTTTGGTTGAGGAAGATAAGAAGGTGAACAAGAAACTGACAGCCAAACTGATCCTATACTCAGGATGTGTTGTGCCTTCTGATGATGAAACAGTCTCTTTAAGCAACTGAATTGCTAACAGAAGAGCTCACCGGTTTACCCTTCAGAAAATCCTCTACCTTGCTAGCTCTGATGGCATGATCAATTCCATAAGCGCCAAACGCCAAGCATATATCCTCCATGAGATTCTCCCCTGAAGCTGCATCGGCTGAAGTCCTTGCCAAGAAAGCAGAATTGACATATGAGACGGCATTGCCAAATGGCCGAGGCGCTGCTCGGAATGTCTCAAAGGTGACGCCATCTGAATCCCAATTTGGGATGAATATGCTCATCAGCAGGGTCCTAGAATCACATGGAGACTGCTGCAAGAACTCCTCCAAAGTAAGGCACAACCTTTTGGAAGTCGCCTGGATTATGACTGTTGTACCTGCAGCTAGTAGTACAGTTGCTATGTCTGACTCAAATGACAACCTGTGCCATGATTATGTTGCCACTTATGGTTGCTGTGTTCCGAACAAATGGTGAAGCCACTTTGCTTAGGTGATCGGCAATTTTTCTGAAGACCAGATTTCCATCTGACAACACCTCAATGGCTTTAGAGATGGACACAACTGATCCAAGTTCAATTCCCTTGCTGCTGCTGATGATGACTGATAGCTCTGGGATTCCTTTAATGCCAATGTACTTGTCATAGAGGTCCTGATCCTTGTACACTCCAGACCCAGTGTTTGAAGCCATAATCTTCACAGAATTTTCATCAAACCAGTTGGAATCAAACAACCTGTGGAGCTCTTCAATGCTTTCAGGGTGGTACCAGTCGTCACTGGAGACTGCCACGGCAGCACCATCTGCATTCTCCCTGGAGGACTTGATCTCAGAATTGAGGAACTCCGGGAAGGTGCAGACTGCGCCACTTTTGTAGCCAGGTAGTTTGCTGACAGTAGCAGGTTCATTACCCTTCCTCCAGAAGCAGTTGAGACCCAGATCCTCAAGGTCCATGTCTGCCGCGAAGCTCTTGCAGGCGTCGACGACGGGCCTGTATCCGGTGCACCGGCACAGGTTGCCGGACACGGCCTTTTCAGCCTCCGAGGCGGTGAGCTTGGAGAAGCCCGTGGGTGGGGTAGGACGGCTGGCCACCTTGTCGGCCTTGACCAGCGCGGAGAAGATAGACATACAGATGCCCGGCGTGCAGAAGCCGCACTGGGAGGCGTGGAAGCCCGAGAGACGCTGCTACACTGCGTGGTAACCATCCTTGGTGTTGCCAATGCCCTCGCTCGTGGTCACCGAGCAGCGGTCAATGCTACGGAGCAGTGTCAGGCAGGAGCTCGCTGAGAACTCGGTCACCTCGTCAGTGACGGGGTTGTACTGGGAGACGAGGACCACGCACGCACCGCAGCCACCTGCCGCATTAGGAAATTGTGAACACACAACAGGTACAGGTTACTCTCTGTCTCATAATAACTGCACATCTGTTATCAACATTTGTATCTCTTATATGTTTACTATAAAAATATGTTTTATTATGAGGAATTTTGTGGTGCTTAATCTAATTATACTTATTGCACATCATAAATATTAATAATTGTTTTTATATATTTAGTCAAAAGTTTGACTCTTTGAAAAATGAGGTGTGCAATTATTTTGGGATGGAGGCTCTTTATTTTCACTGAACACATATATAGGACTACAGAAGGACTATCTTATCATTTCATTTTAGATAAAAATGCAAAATAATGATGCTATTTTCCATTAAAAAAGTGCAAGAGGTTAGCGCAATCGTGCCCTGCAAATTGCACACCGTTGCTTCTTTCAAAAGAAAAGAAAAATAAGAAGAGTTTCCAAGACTAATCTATCTGTGTATGAAAATCTTTGCTTCATGCGCCTGTTAATTTTTCAACATGAAGCACAATTTGCTTTCTTATATTTTATCTATTTGGAGAGGTTTCTTCATTCTTTTCTGAATTCTGATGCTGGCTCCTTATTGGTGGGGCATCGAGGCACACAGGTTAGATGAAAATGAAGCTAGTAAAGGTTGGCCGTTTCAATAACTCCTAGGACTTACTATAAATGGACGGTGTGAGCATGGTCTGTTTGAATCTTCTAAGAAAAATCAGAATAAGGTAGAAGAATTAAAATGAGGCCATCTAACCAAAACCTACTATTAGGAGATTTTTACTATGCAAAGGTAATAATTACTATAAAATGAGATCTAAACACCTGTGGGGGCAGTCGTGAGCACCTATCGTGGATTAGTGATATATGTTCACGTGTCCTAGTCATATGCTGTAGCTTTTCTTTCCAACTGCTTTTATACCTTGGATATTGCCTATGCTGTAGCGTAGGATGAACAGGAAAGTTCTCCTCCATTGAGGCCCCACCGCCGTGGAAAACTACTACCTTTTCTTATATTGAAAAAAAGAGCTTTGTTATCTTACTTGCTGGCTAGTAAAGGCTACCCCTACCCTTGAAAACTTGTTTACTTTTGAGGGCCGGAGTTTACTTAAATTCAAGAGAGACTTAAAGGATTTCTAACTTCACTGTCCTGCTTACTCATTGGATGAATTGACAGAGTCTCTTGCCCTTTACCTTGGATATTTTCGTATGTGTCGTGAATTTATGGTAGGTGTCAACAGATAATGTTTCCTACTTATTTTTTGTTTTGAAAAGAGACTAGCTGACGATTTTTTTCCAAGTGCGGCTATAGCAAGTAGACGGGTTTGTGGATACGGGCGTCCCAGTCAGTATATCATGTCACACATGACTCAGAGAAACTCTCGTTTGAAGGATCGATACACTTCCTCTCACGCTACTGGAAGGAGCTACGTGTAACAACCCAAAAATCTACACACCAAAAATCCTAACTGAAAATTTTTTGTTTAAACCCCAAGCAATGTTGAGTGCCATGTGTAGGAGCCAACCTTAAGTATTGCATGTAAGTATAACCTAAGTAGTCATTTTCACAACCATATCATGACACATGTCATATATGAGTGTTTAAATCCCCAACACGTAAAACCTTGCATGCATAATTATTATTGTAACATGTGATTTGGATTTTCATTGCTTTATGTAACTCCTTTAATAATTAATAAACTTTCAAACAATTAATACTCAACTCAAAGGATAAAATACATAAAATAGAAAACTATAACTAATATCGGTATAGCAAAAATAGCCAATAAATCCCAAATATATGGGATGAGTCTAGGCCACCATTCTAACCCTTGGACAAGTTACATATACCATGTATAAGTGTGTGAAGCTATATGGTTCAAACTCCAAATCAATTTGAAGCAAATAAAGAAAAGAAAAACAAAAGAAAAAGAAGAATGGAAAAGAAAAGAGGGAGGCAGCAGCTCAGCCCAGCCTGCCTCGACCGGCCCAGCTAGCCCAGCCGAGCCTCGCCTGCCCTTTCACGCGCGTAGCCCACGAAGCCGGCCCAGCATCGCCGCCCGCACGCGCACAACCGCTGACAAGCCGGGCCCGCTCGTCAGCCATCACGCGCCGCACGCAGCCACATCGCGCCAAGCGCCCGACGACCTGACCCCGCTTGTCAGCACGGTAGCGTCTTCTTCCCCTCGCCCACGCATTCTCCCCGCGCGACTGGGGGCCGACCAGCGTGGCAGGCGCGGGCCAGGGGGTCACGCAAGAAGCATGACCCTGTTTCCCCCTTGCGCCGCGCTTACGCTACCGCACGCGGGTCGTCGGATGCGCCGCACGCATCACCACCGCCCGATCGCCGTCCACCATTGGAGCCCTTGGAGCTCGGCTATAAAAGCCAACGTCCGTGAGCCCTAACCCTCAGCCCGTTCGCCGTCGCCGCTGGTGACACAGCACCACACAGCGTCAAGCCAAGAGAGAGGGAGGAGGGAGAAGCAAGGAGGAGAAGGAAGCCGCTGCGGGGAGGAGCTCGCCGGAGCCGGAGCGAGCAACGCCGCACTGCACTGCTTCCGGAGCTACACGGCCACACCATCTCGCTGCACCGCCGCACCACACCGTCAAGAACACCGCGGTAAGCCTCCTACGACTAAGACCAACTCCAAGCCCCTGGCCGCCATGAATAAACCACGCCGGAGCTCAAGCCAAGCTTCGGCCTAGCCAAACTGCCACCAAAAGACCTCCATGATCGTCTTCTTCAGCCTTGCGGTGCTATGCTAAGCCAATTTGAGGTCAAGCCGTGGCCAACTACACACCACACGCACGAGCACGAGCTTACAAACGCCATGTCGACATCGGGCCGTCCCTGCTCGAGCACACCGCACGCCGCCACTCTCTTCGCGCACACAAGCACCCACGCTCACACGCACTGGTCGATGCGCACGCACGCGCTGCTCGAAGACACGGCCACTAGACACACGCACGCAGGGCACGCACGCAGACACGCTCGGGCGCGCTCACCATGGCCTAGAGCACGGCCATGGCGAGGCCGCCTTGGCCACCCCACCGCGGACACGCCGCCGTTAACATCACGCCAAGCTCCGCCGTTCCGTGGGACATGCCGCGTGCATGCTTAGTGAGCAAGAAGATCGCCGCAGCCCTGCTTTCGACCACGCGACACTGTCACCGGAGCGCCGCCATGACCAAGCCCGCCGTCATAGTGGCCGGAGGCGTTGAGAGCTCCCGGAGCCCCTTCGACCTGCTCGCCATGGCCGTAGCAGCGTCGGGGAGCTCGTGCGCACCACCAATCTCCGGTACCGCCGCCACAGCCACCACTCCGCCGCTCGTCGGTGTACGAGGACCGCCGCCACCGCGGCCAGCCAACTGGAGCTGCCCGGCCACCACGTTAACCTCACCGGGGCACCCGCCATGGCAAGGCCAAGCTTTTGCCCACCTTAATTGCACACCCGCGTCGCTGGAGGGGTTCGCCGGTGAGCTCACCACCGGCGGGAGCGTCGGGGACGATGGGGAATTCTCCTCGCCTGGTTCACGCACGCGTGCACCCGGTCCTGGTGAACCAAACGGAGAAGGATCGGTGGACCCAGACTACGTAGACCGTGTCTACGGTCCATGAACCAACACCGCGCAGTCCTCCATGCACCGGATCGGTGGACCAGAGCCCAGTAAAGGCCCAAGGTCGTGACGTGGCCGCACCAACGCGTGCCATGTGGTGGGCCAAGCCTAGCCCAAATCCAGGCCCAACCAGCCCAGTCGAGGCCCAGCCTGTATTGACCATTGACCGGTCAACGTTGACCATTGACCGGGGCCACATGTCAGTGACACCGCCATGCGGGACCCACTTGTCAGAGGATGAAACAGCCGAGATGACGTCATGCTGACGTCATGATAACGTCAGCTACTGACGTCAGCAGCTCTGCCCCCACCTGTCAGTGACTGTGATCCGTTGACCGTTGACTCGCCCGTTGACTTGACGTTGACTTTGACTGGACCCACATGTCAGTGACCCAAGAGCCCCTGGTCCCACCTGTCGGAGCTGATGACGTCGTGCTGACGTCAGCGGGACCCCACCTGTCAGCTCGGAACCAAGATGACGACGCCATGCTGACGTCATGCTGGCGTCAGCATGCCACATGGACCAGTCACAGTGTGGCACGTGTCAGCCCAGGATTAATTCAGCCTTTTCCATTTTCGGAAATGATTTAAACTTCGGAAAATCATAACTAATTCATACGAACTCGGAAAAATATGAAACCCAGACCAAAATTCATCTAAAATCGAGCTCTACACAATGGACCCATGTTTGTGTGCATTTGGCTCTTTTGAATTTTCATTGCTTCTTTGTGCTATTCTATAGACGTCGCTAACACGACTATAATGCTATCGTTTGTAGACTCGGAGGAGAACCAGACGGACGAGGACCGAGAGTACCGTGAGGAGTACGGAGACGACTACACGGAAGGTGCCACATCCCACCCAATCTCGTAGCACCTATTACGCATGGCTAATATAGAGCTGCTATTGCTTTACTTTATTGTTATAATCACACTATTATAAGACTTGCATGGTAGTATGCTTTCTTGAAGGTCTTTACCTTGACGCAACCTTACCCCTGCTCACCCTGCTGTTAGGCTAGTCACACGCTCGCTGCTATATTTCACTGCTTATTATTTCTACTACGCTTATATATACTATATTGATGCGTGGTGGAAACTGGAGTTATCTGGACTTTGGGAAGAGTGCTACGTGTGTGACTTGGGTGTGTGGAGGGTGAGGGTTGTGTCGACCAAGTTGGAGTATACGACGAGCCTGGGGCAAGTCTTGCCGTGGGGTGCTACCTGGGCACCCCTGGAATGGATACCTGTGGTGGGTAAATGGTGATATGAGGTGGCCCTGGGTGTGAACCTATGATGGGAGGAGCCCAGGGTGGAGGTGCTGTGATGGCACGGTAAATGGAAACTCTGTTGAAGATATTCTGGCTTAGTCATCCCTAAGGACTTACTAGTACTCAGATTCACCGAGAAGCCTTACGTACCACTCGCCCTATATGGTGCGGGACGATCGGACTACTTGGTAGGATATTGCCACTACTGCTCGGCCGATAGCGGACAGTGCAAGGAGGTATGGGGCACGGAGGATTCCCCCTACACCCTTTTGAGACTTCATGGAGACCTTGTGGACCCAGCTCATGACTCACAGTTTTAGTCACCCTAGACTAGACTTGGGGTGTACCAGGGCTGAATGGTAGAGTGGCATTATCCTAGGCTAGCAAGCGGTCGGAATCAGCCCAGTTGACGACGGTCAGCGAAGAAGGTAGATCTTGTGGTTATATAAAACCTCTACAGAGTGTATGGTTGATCGATCGATACATATGCCGACTGGTCGGCTATGGACCTTTCCTGGGTTTCGCTTAAACTAGATAGCGAGATGAGTCCTTCTCTTCTTCCCTCGTGAGAGAGTGTCGGTCGTAGCCAGGGGCTACGGGCCATGAGACAGTGCCGAGAGGGAGTTGGCCTGTCGACTGAGCGATGGTATGGTGATGATATGGAGATGGTGGTATATCGATCCCAGGATTGAAACCTGGCTCTGGACGGAAATGGGGTGGAATGTGTGTGGGAATGGTGTTAAAAACTTGACTATACTATTATATACTTGATATGCTAATACATAGGAAACCCCAGCCTTATAGGTTTCTTTTGATTATATCCAACTTGCATCCAATTTCCACAAAGCATAGCTCATAGGGTGGGAGTGGCCAGTACAAATCGTACTGATAAACTTTGGCACACAGGTTCTGCTGAGGAGTATAGCTCTGAGGAGTTTGACGGTTGAGGGGTTCGTTCCTACGCTCGAGTTTTGGCGATCTTATCTCCAAGCTGTTCTGGATGAATGCTACTTTTGATTCCGTCGATGCGGCGATGTAATAATTTATGTAATTCCGCACTTTATGTACTCTGATATTATCGTTGTATGGATGTGGTATTCGACTAGAATTTGGGTAATATGATCTACAACGGTCATAATACTCTTCGACTCTGTGGATTTCTCTTTGCGGAAATCAGGTCGTTTCAGTTGGTATCAGAGCCATACTTGACCCTAGGACGAAACCCTCAGAAATGGACGATAGAATAGGACGTGAACAACCCTTCTTTCGGTTATATACCGACCCTGCATTTACTTTTATGCAAGGCTTATCTATTTATTGACCTGCTAACACCTGTTTTCCTTAAAACATGCAGATGGCAACGAACGTCGAATGGCCGCCTTTAGGACCGCTACCTCTAGACCACGCCAAGCTTACCTTCGGCCTACGTGAGCTCGGGGTTTTTGCACAGACCCTCTACCGAGTTCTCGTCACGTTAGGAGTCCCTGACGAGCTTGTCAAGGTCACCTGCACCGGGAAGTCAGCTCAGGAAGGAGGAATCAAAAGATCGGTTGTCACCTCAGTGGAGTTCCCAGCTAGCACTACCTTACCTTCTATCCTAGCTTTCACCGAGTTGACTATAGAGGACACAGTCGAGGAGGGACTATGAGATGTCACACACAGGGCACTTTGCAGAGTGATGAGGGACCACTACGAGCACCTGAAGACGATAGAGTTCCATCTACTTCCCTAGGCCCTCGACCTTAGCCTTACCCCTAGTTAGCAGAGTTTCACAGCCGACAGAGTTATCTTTGCCGAGGAGGACAGATGCCTTCGCGTCTTGGCTATCCACCTACTAGAGTAGGACATGTACGTGACCTAGCTTGAGCAGAGGAGACGTCAGGACCAGGCCCTTCTGTGGGAGTACCAGGAGCGAGACTCACAGGGAGCACAGGAGCGAGCTAGTCTACTTGAGACAGTTGCCAAGCTATAGGACGAGCTCAACCGTCATGAAGAAGTCCATAGAGCCGAGGTCGCTGACTTACAGGACAAAGCCGCCGACCTAGGCAACAGGAACTGCTACCTCAACAGCAAGGTCTTGGAGTTGCAGAGAGTTGGACGACAAGAAGGCTGAGTTCAACCGTAGAGGAGACAGAGAGAGGTCCAAGGGGATTGATATGCTGAAAATCCAATCTAAGAACAAGACCATGACTCAGGAGCTAGAGGAGTTCAAGAAGAAGGCCATTCGCAACCAGGGTCACCTGATCGAGGCACTCAGGCAGAACGAGTACCTACAGGACAAGTGTGAGAGGACTTGGCAGGCTTGGCAGAAGTCTGACAAGAAGCGTCTCAGGGAGATGAAGGGTATGTGGGATCAGCTACCCAAAGAGATTCGTAGCAAGACGAAATCTAGGATAGAGGAGTTTGAGTTAGCCTCGACTCGCCTCAACCTAGACGTCTGCCCTACCCTACCTGGAGCCAAGCCTCTTGAGGAGCTCGCCGAGGCCTTGAAGTACGTGTCTCGACTTCACAAGTCTGACGAGGAGATCGAGATCGAGAATAGTCGTATCCCAGCTGCGGTGTACGAGTTAGAGTAGATGACCCTGCGTGGTCATGAGTCATGTCAGTGGCTTCCATAAGTTGTACCCCATGATGTACCCCTTATGAGATGTAATATGAGACACTATGCGTAGTACGATTCTCGCGAGTCTCCAAGTGTAGCTACTGGAGATGATGCTATGTAATAAAACCCATGTAATGAATGTTTTGGATCTTATTGCATCTTATGGATCTTATTGCTTCTTTGTAATGAGTGTTGGATAGTATAAATGTTTTTCTTTAAATCGTCAAAATCATGTAATCATACTGAATTATAAGCACTTATGGCACAAACACTAAAATTCCTATGATCCGTGTTGTAGATGCCGAACCGCCGATTTGCTCGCCTAATGAACCGTGGACGTGCGCACACCCCCGAACCAGTCGAACCAAACGGGGGGCGTGGTGGAAACAACCGTGGCCGTGGATGTGGAGGGATACCCTTCAACCTGGAGAATACCCCGCCGCTTGTTGAGGAGAACATTCTGCCACCACCACCACCGAACCTGGCAGAGGTGATGGCACAACAGACCTAGCTTCTTGTAGCTCTTGTTGACGGAGCAAACCGTCGCCAGGGAGGTCAGCAAAATGACTTCCAAAGGAAGCTGGAGGGATTTCTGAAGCTGAGGCCACCCACCTATGATAGCACCGACCCTGACCCGCTTGTAGCCGATGGCTGGCTCAAGGAGATGGAGAAGAAGTTTGACCTCACTACTTTCACCGACGATGAGTGTGTCGGAGCTGCCGCACACCAGCTCACAGGTGCAGCACATGCCTGGTGGGACAGTTTCAGTGATTTCCATGAGGACCCTGTCAACATCTCATGGGATGAGTTTGCCGAAGCATTCGCTGAGTATCACATTCCTAAGGGTATCATGGAGGCCAAAGCCGAGTTCCGCAACATCAAGATGGGAAAGGACAGGGTGACTGAGTACACCACTCGCTTCACCAACCTTCTACGCTATGCACCTTCCTATGTTGTGAACTCTGAGAAGGAGAAGCTGTACTATTACCACAAGGGACTTAACCCGCACATCAAGCTGAAGTTGGGCGGTATTGAGAGTAGCACGCTGCGTGCTCTGGTGGATCGCTGCATCCAGATCGAGAAGGACCGTGCTGAAGCTGGAGAGGAGTACAGGGAGAGGAAGCGTAAGCCTGAGGAGTCCTTCCGTGGCTGTGATCGCAAGAGGTTCCGCAGAGATGCACCCTCTAGGGAACACTCTCGCCACAACAGGGATGACAACCCTGGATCGAGTAGGGGTGGTGGAGGCTACACCACCAAATACTCCCGCCCTGCTCAGGATCGTTACACCCGGGACCGTTATGCTCAGGACCGCAACACTCAGGACCATTTCAACCGTCCCCGCTCAGCGAATGAACGTCCAGCACAGAACTGCTCTGCACTAAGCACTGGAAACTAGAAGGCACCCGCGCCAACCCCTATAGGCGGTGCGCCTTTCACCTGCTTCGCTTGTGGCCAACCGAGTCACAAAGCCACTGAGTGCCCTCAGAACGCAGCCGCTCAGAAGTCTCAGTTCAAGGGATCTGCTACTCGTGGATGTCTCAACCATCTAGACGCTGAGGAAGCACAGGCTATCCCTGACGTTGTGTACGGTATGTTTTTAGTTAATGACAATACTGCATCAGTTCTATTTGACTCTGGAGCAACTTGTTCTTACATATCATCCAAGTTTGCACGAGTGCATGACCTGCCTGTAACCCCACGTGGAAAGCCTATCATCACCAGCTCACCTTTAGGAGACCTAAAGTGCACCCACATTTGTAAGGGAGTGAGTCTTACCATTGAGGGTCTTATCTTTAAAGCCGATCTAACCCTGTTACCTTCCACGAGCCTAGACGTCATCTTAGGTATGGATTGGCTAACCATTCACCGAAGTATCATATCATGTTCACCTAGATACGTCCAAGTGACCCACCCATCAGGCCAAGTTATTAGGTGTGAACCTCAGTCCGAAAAGTCCACTTCTATCCTATGTGCCCTTAAAGCCAGTTTAGAATCACAAAAAGAGGAGAAGACAGTTTATGATGTGCCTATGGTCAGAGACTATCCCGATGTATTCTCTAAAGAATTACCGGGTATGCCACCAGACCGTGATGTAGAGTTCATCATTGATCTTTTACCGGGAACAGGACCCATTGCCAAGAGACCCTATCGCATGTCAGTTGACGAACTAGCCGAGCTCAAGAAATAGCTTGATGAGCTCATCTCGAAGGGGTATATCAGACCTAGTGCTTCACCCTGGGGATCCCCTGTTCTGTTTGTTAAGAAGAAGGATGGCTCAATGAGAATGTGCATTGATTACCGGAACTTGAACGCAGTCACCATCAAGAACAAGTACCCCCTACCAAGGATTGATGATTTGCTTGATCAGCTTCGAGGTGCCAAGTATTTCTCCAAGATTGATCTCAGATCTGGCTATCATCAGATGAAGATTCGAGAGAGTGACATCCCGAAGACAGCTTTTGTGACTAGGTATGGGCAGTTTGAGTTCACTGTGGTGTCCTTTGGACTCACGAATGCTCCCGCATACTTCATGAACATGATGAATAAGGTTTTCATGGATGAACTAGATAAGTTTGTGGTAGTATTCATTGATGACATCCTTGTTTATTCACCCACCGCCGAAGAACATGAACATCATCTGAGAACTGTGCTTGAGAAATTAGCCCAACATCAGCTCTACGCAAAGTTCAGCAAATGCGAGTTTTGACTACAGAAAGTTGCCTTCCTAGGCCATGTACTATCAACTGAAGGTGTTGCAGTTGACCCAGCCAAGATTGAAGCTATGAAAGAGTGGGATCAACCTCGTAACGTGACTGAAGTCAGAAGTTTCTTGGGATTGGCTGAATATTACCACCGATTCATCGAGAACTTTTCCAAGATTACCCGTCCATTGACAAACCTTCTGAAGAAGACTAAGGAGTTTGAATGGATGCCCGAGTGCAAGCAAAGCTTCCGAGGATTGAAACAGAAGCTTACCACAACTCCTGTGCTAGCATTGCCTGATATCAGCAAAGATTTTGTGGTCTATTGTGATGCATCCCGTCAAGGACTTGGCTGTGTATTGATGCAAGGTGGAAGAGTGATAGCTTATGCTTCTCGACAGTTGAAAGAACACGAGAACCGTTATCCCACTCATGATCTTGAGTTAGCAGCAGTTGTGCATGCTTTGAAGATCTGGAGGCACTACTTGATAGGCAATAAGTGTGATATCTATACCGATCATAAGAGCTTGAAGTACTTTTTCACTCAGGAAGATCTAAATATGAGGCAACGCCGATGGCTAGAATTGATCAAGGACTATGACCTAGAAATTCACTATCATCCGAGAAAGGCTAATGTAGTTGCAGATGCTCTCAGTTGCAAGAGTTACTGTCACACTTTGATCATAGAATCCGTACCACCTGAACTCAAGGAAGAGATTGATGATTTCCAACTTGAGATGCTACCGCATGGCTTGTTGAATGAGCTCCGCATACAGTATGATCTCACAAATCGCATTCGTCAAGCTCAGAAAAATTATGAAGAGATCAAATATCTCTGTGGTCTAATGAAACTGGGCTACAAGACCAACCACCATGAAGATGAACAAGGAACCATCTGGTTCAAGGACAGAATCTGTGTCCCTTCCGATCTAGCACTATGAGAGGAAGTTCTATCAGAAACTCATGATTCTAAGTACTGTATTCACCCTGGAGGTTCAAAGATGTATCAAGACTTGAAGAAGCACTTTTGGTGGAAAGGCATGAAGACAGACATTGCGGGACATGTGGCACGATATGACACCTGTAATAGAGTCAAGGCTAAACATCAAAGGCCTGCAGGATTGTTAAAGCCTCTTGACGTTCCCGAGTGGAAATGGGAGAGCATATCCATGGATTTCATAGTTGGATTGCCCCGTTCACAGAAAGGCAATGATTCCATTTGGGTGATTGTTGATCGTTTGACCAAGGTTGCTCACTTTGTACCAATTAAGACCAAGACCGATGCCAAAAAATTAGCAGATCTATATGTTGAGCATATCCTCAGACTGTATGGAGCTCCCTCTAGTATTGTATCTGATCATGGTCCTCAGTTTATGTCCCGATTCTGGGAAGCTCTGCACAAGTCCATTGGAACCAAACTTGATTTCAGTACCGCTTATCACCCACAGACAGATGGACAGACTGAATGAGTGAATCAGATCTTAGAAGACATTCTTCGCGCTAGTGTACTGAATTATGGCTCTAATTGAGAGAAATGCCTACCCTATGTAGAGTTCTCTTACAACAACAGCTACCAAGCTAGTATCAAGATGTCGCCGTTTAAAACACGGTATGGCAGACCTTGTAAGACACCTTTGATGTGGTCTCAACCGGGGGAAAGATCGTTCTTTGACTCTGCTAAGATTCAAGATGCCGAAGTAGGAGTTGCTCAAGTAAAGGAGAATTTGAGAATTGCCCAAAGTCGATACAAGAGCTATGCTGACAAAAGAAGAAGAGAACTTGAGTTCAATGTGGGAGACTTCGTCTATCTCAAGGTATCCCCGCTACGTGGAACTGTCAGATTCCATGTGAAAGAAAAGCTTGCCCCTAGATTTGTTGGCCCATATAAGATTTGCAAGAGGATTGGAAAGCTCGTCTACAAACTTGAGCTACCTGAGGAATTGGTGGGTGTACATCCCGTGTTTCATGTATCCTAGCTACGCAAGTGTTTGAGAGTGCCCGATGAAGTAATCCCGACTGATACACTTGACATTCAGAACACTCTCGAGTATAAAGAGCATCCTATCAGAATTCTAGGTAGAGATACCAAAGAGACCCGAAGCAAAACTATTCCTATGTGCAAGGTCCAATGGAGCAATCACACTAAGAGAGAAGCAACATGGGAGAAGGAGTCTGACCTCCGGCTACAATATCCTTATCTCTTCGAAGGGTATGTTACGCTTTAATCTCGGGGACGAGATTCTGTTAAGGGGGGAGGACTGTAACAACCCAAAAATCCACACACCAAAAATCCCAACTGAAAATTTTTTGTTTAAACCCCATGCAATGTTGAGTGCCATGTGTAGGAGCCAACCCTAAGTATTGCATGTAAGTATAACCTAAGTAGTCATTTTCACAACCATATCATGACACATGTCATATATGAGTGTTTAAATCCCCAACACGTAAAACCTTGCATGCATAATTATTATTGTAACATGTGATTTGGATTTTCATTGCTTTATGTAACTCCTTTAATAATTAATAAACTGTCAAACAATTAATACTCAACTCAAAGGATAAAATACATAAAATAGAAAACTATAACTAATATCGGTATAGCAAAAATAGCCAATAAATCCCAAATATATGGGATGAGTCTAGGCCACCATTCTAACCCTTGGACAAGTTACATATACCATGTATAAGTGTGTGAAGCTATATGGTTCAAACTCCAAATCAATTTGAAGCAAATAAAGAAAAGAAAAACAAAAGAAAAAGAAGAATGGAAAAGAAAAGAGGGAGGCAGCAGCTCAGCCTAGCCTGCCTCGACCGGCCCAGCTAGCCTAGCCGAGCCTCGCCTGCCCTTTCACGCGCGTAGCCCACGAAGCTGGCCCAGCATCGCCGCCCACACGTGCACAACCGCTGACAAGCCGGGCCCGCTCGTCAGCCATCACGCGCCGCACACAGCCACATCGCGCCAAGCGCCTGACGACCCGACCCCGCTTGTCAGCATGGTAGCGTCTTCTTCCCCTCGCCCACGCATTCTCCCCGCGAGACTGGGGGCCAACCAGCGTGGTAGGCGCGGGCCAGGGGGTCACGCAAGAAGCATGACCCTATTTCCCCCTTGCGCCGTGCTTACGCTACCGCACGCGGGTCGTCGGATGCGCCGCACGCATCACCACCGCCCGATCGCCATCCACCATTGGAGCCCTTGGAGCTCGGCTATAAAAGCCAACGTCCGTGAGCCCTAACCCTCAGCCCGTTCGCCGTCGCCGCTGGTGGCACAGCACCACACAGCGTCAAGCTGAGAGAGAGGGACGAGGGAGAAGCAAGGAGGAGAAGGAAGCCGCTGCGGGGAGGAGCTCGTCGGAGCCAGAGCCAGCGACGCCGCACTGCACTGCTTCCGGAGCTACATGGCCACACCATATCGCTGCACCGCCGCACCACACCGTCAAGAACACCGCGGTAAGCCTCCTACGACTAAGACCAACTCCAAGCCCCTGGCCGCCATGAATAAACCACGCCGGAGCTCAAGCCAAGCTTTGGCCTAGCCAAACTGCCACCAAAAGACCTCCATGATCGTCTTCTTCAGCCTTGCGGTGCTATGCTAAGCCAATTTGAGGTCAAGCCGTGGCCAACTACACACCGCACGCATGAGCACGAGCTTACAAACGCCATGTCGACATCGGGCCATCCCTGCTCGAGCACACCGCACGCCGCCACTCTCTTCGCGCACACAAGCACCCACGCTCACACGCACTGGTCGACGCGCACGCACACGCTGCTCGAAGACACGGCCACTAGACACACGCACGCAGGGCACGCACGCAGACACGCTCGGGCGCGCTCACCATGGCCTAGAGCACGGCCATGGCGAGGCCGCCTTGGCCACCCCACCGCGGACACGCCACCGTTAACATGACGCCAAGCTCCGTCGTTCCGTGGGACATGCCGCGCGCATGCTTAGTGAGCAAGAAGATCGCCGCAGCCCTGCTTTCGACCACGCGGCACTGTCATCGGAGCACCGCCATGACCAAGCCCACCGTCACCGTGGCTGGAGGCGTTGAGAGCTCCCAGAGCCCCTTTGACCGGCTCGCCACGGCCGTAGCAGCGTCGGGGAGCTCGTGCGCACCACCAATCTCTGGTACTGCCACCACAGCCACCACTCCGCTGCTCGCCGGTGTACGAGGACTGCCGCCACCGTGGCCAGCCAACTGGAGCCGCCCGACCACCACGTTAACCTCACCAGGGCACCCGCCATGGCAAGGCCAAGCTTTTGCCCACCTTAATTGCACACCCGCGCCGCTGGAGGGGCTCGCCGGTGAGCTCACCGCCGGTGGGAGCGTCGGGGACGATGGGGAATTCTCCCCGCCTGGTTCACGCACGTGTGCACCCGGTCCTGGTGAACCAAACGGAGGAGAAGGATCGGTGGACCCGAACTATGTAGACAGTGTCTGCGGTCCATGAACCAACACCGCGCAGTCCACCATGCAGCGGATCGGTGGACCAGAGCCCAGTAAAGGCCCAAGGTCGTAAGTGGCCGCACCAACGCGTGCCACGTGGTGGGCCAAGCCTGGCCCAAATCCAGGCCCAACCAGCCTAGTGGAGGCCCGGCCTGTATTGACCATTGACCGGTCAACATTGACCGTTGACCGGGGCCACATGTCAGTGACACCGCCATGCGGGACCCACTTGTTAGAGGATGAAACAGCCAAGATGACGTCATGCTGACGTCAGCAGCTCTGGCCCCACCTGTTAGTGACTGTGATCCATTGACCATTGACTCGCCTGTTGACTTGATGTTGACTTTGACCGGACCCACATGTCAGTGACCCAAGAGCCCCCGGTCCCACCTATTGGAAATGATGACGTCATGCTGACGTCAAGCTGACGCCAGCGGGACCCCACCTGTCAGCTCGAAATCGAGATGATGACGCCATGCTGACATCATGCTGGCGTCAGCGTGCCACATGGACCAGTCACAGTGTGACACGTGTCAGCCCATGATTAATTCAGCCTTTTCCATTTTCGGAAATGATTTAAACTTCGGAAATTCATAACTAATTCATACGAACTCGAAAAAATATGAAACCCGGACCAAAATTCATCTAAAATCGAGCTCTACGCAATGGACCCATGTTTGTGTGCATTTGGCTCTTTTAAATTTTCATTGCTTCTTTGTGCTATTCTATAGACGTCGCTAACGCGACTATAATGCGATCGTTTACAGACTCAGAGGAGAACCAGACGGACGAGGACCAAGAGTACCGTGAGGAGTATGGAGACGACTACACGGAAGGTGCCACATCCCACCCAATCTCGTAGCACCTATTACGCATGGCTAATATAGAGCTGCTATTGCTTTACTTTATTGTTATAATCATGCTATGATAAGACTTGCATGGTAGTATGCTTTCTTGAAGGCCTTTACCTTGACGCAACCTTACCCCTGCTCACCCTGCTGTTAGGCTAGTCACACGCTTGCTGCTATATTTCACTGCTTATTATTTCTACTACGCTTATATATACTATATTGATGCATGGTGGAAACTGGAGTTATCTGGACTTTGGGGAGAGTGCTGCGTGTGTGACTTGGGTGTGTGGAGGGTGAGGGTTGTGTCGACCAAGTTGGAGTATACGACGAGCCTGGGGCAAGTCTTGCCGTGGGGTGCTACCTGGGCACCCCTAGAATGGATACCTGTGGTGGGTAAATGGTGATATGAGGTGGCCCTGGGTGTGAACCTGTGATGGGAGGAGCCTGGGGTGGATGTGCTGTGGTGGCACGGTAAGTGGAAACTCTGTTGAAGATATTCTGGCTTGGTCATCCCTAAGGACTTACTAGTACTCAGATTCACCGGGAAGCCTTACGTACCACTCGCCCTATATGGTGCGGGACGGCCGGACTACTTGGTAGGATATTGCCACTACTGCTAGGCCGATAGCGGACAGTGCAAGGAGGTACGGGGCACGGAGGATTTCCCCCACACCCTTCTGAGACTTCATGGAGGCCTTGTGGACCCAGCTCATGACTCACAGTTTCAGCCACCCCAGACTAGACTTGGGGTGTACCAGGGCTGAATGGTAGAGTGGCATTATCCTAGGCTAGCAAGCGGCCGAAATCAGCCCAGTTGACGACGGTCAGCGAAGAAGGTAGATCTTGTGGTTATGTAAAACCTCTGCAGAGTGTATGGTTGATCGATCGATACATATGCCGACTGGTCGGCTATGGACCTTTCCTGGGTTTCGCTTAAACTAGATAGCGAGATGAGTCCTTCTCTTCTTCCCCCGTGAGAGAGTGTCGGTCGTAGCCAGGGGCTACGGGCCATGAGACAGTGCCGAGAGGGAGTTGGCCTGTCGACTGAGCGATGGTATGGTGATGATATGGAGATGGTGGTATATCGATCCTAGGATCGAAACTGGACGGAAATGGGGTGGAATGTGTGTGGGAATGGTGTTAAAACTTGACTATACTATTATATACTTGATATGCTAATACATAGGAAACCCCAGCCTTATAGGTTTCTTTTGATTATATCCAACTTGCATCCAATTTCCACAAAGCATAGCTCATAGGGTGGGAGTGGTGTAACACCCCTGGTGTTACAATCTCGTTTAGCACCGCGATTTAGGCCCAAGAAAATTTTTCGTAACGAGTTTCTCGGGTTTTTAATTTAAAACGTACTTGAGGCGATAAGCGAATCTTGTGACTCAGTTTTGTGGACTTGAATCAACATCCAAGTTAAATTCCTCAGTGCGTAAAGATAATTAGGAAAGTCGAACGACGATTCTAGCGAGCGGTTTAGTTTGCTAGATTGAGCTTGAAAAGCAACTTTTATAATTAAAAGAAAATCTATTAATAAATAGAACGATATATTCTGCTGTTAATCTATCGTTCTGGTTGGTGTCCTCGTATCAAAAATGCGCCCACGGACATTTAACCACAATTTACTAGTAAGACACGGGAAAAACTATATTCCTGCTGATGCGTACAGACTAGTATTATAACAATTTTGTACATGTTTATATTATCAGGGTGTAATTACGCAAGTTCGGGGCCCGCATTAGTGTAATAATTATCTAACAATTTTGTCATGGTTAACGCTGAGGCTCTGCATTGCTCTACATTGGGAATCCACATTTTTGTACTTCTACTCGCCACCGCCAGTGAGTCAACAGTTTTTACATAGATGAGCGAGGGAGGATCACGTGACAGTACTGGTTTAATATTCTCCAGTTTCAGCAGCCAGGAACATGCGTGGTCTGGTTCTGGCTGGCACACTGGTTTAGCGGAGGCGCTGCGATTAGTCCGCGAGGTGATAATGACCCAGGATGGGAGAGAGGAGCCTTATCTTTTGCTCGCAACGCATAATATATTTCCTAACTTAATTGAACCGCGCCGTCGTAAACCTTTCAGGCCACTCTATCCTCTCTCACTGTATATTTGACCGACTATTCTCTTTCTTTTCTTTTCTCCACTGCAGCCCTGTCGTGCCTGTCTCTGTCTGTCTCCTGATGTCTCGTGCCTGTCTCTGTCTGTGTCTTGCTTGCGTTGCCTCCCTCTCTCTCTCTCACACCCTTCCTTTTTCTGCTGTCGTGAGGAGATGCTCTAGCCCCAGTTCACCATCGCCCGACCACAGAGCGCAAGCGCACCGAGCCCCGCGGCGCTGCTCCTCCCGCACCCCGCTGCTGGCCGCGCATGTGCGTCCGCCGTCGCGCCGAGTCCGCACGCATCTCTATAGTTGCCGCGCCTCTCACCGCACTCGGCTCCACCGCTCCCTTGCTTTCCTGTTCGTGCGCCCGCGCCACCATCGCCCTATCTCCCCACGGTGCGCCTGGCTCGGGCTACTGCATGCCGTGCCGCCTCGCCTCGTTGCTACTCGCATCGGCGCTGCCATCCCGCAGCCGGCGCTCGCAGCCTGCCGAGCCGCAGCGCCCCTGCCGTCCTTCGTGAGCACCCCGTGAGTCCCGCGCCGGCGCCCTTCCCGCAGCACTCCTCTCGCTGCTGCTTACCACGCGCCTGCGCCCTCCCCGCGAGCGAGTCCCCGACCCGCGCGCAGCTTCGCTGCTCTCCTTCCCCTTCGCAGTCAACGCCATGGCCGCGCACAGCTCCGCCCTCCTTTCCGCCGTCCGTCCCGTTGATGCCGTTGCTGCCTCGTGCTCCCGCCACCGGAGCCGTGGAGCCCTCCTGCCAGCGAGTGGCTCTGCCTCGCTTCATCTTCCTCCCCGTGCTGCGCACCCGCCCGGCCAACGCCGTTGCCGCGTCTCCCGTGGCCGTGCCGGTGCTCTGCCCCGGTGTCCGTGCCTCTCGTGCGGCAACGCCGTGGCCCGCTGCTCCGGACGTCCTTCAGCCGGACCGCAGCAGCCGCGCCGCCCATGCCGCGCGGGTCCCCATGCGGCTCATCGTCGGTTGGTACGCCGCCGCCGGCCAGCGTTTCCCGTCGGTCCTCTGTTCTTGATGATGAAGACGGGGGTAAGAGCCCAAGTAGATTTTTTGTACGGGGGTTCTCAGTGCAAAATACTAGACTCACTTAAATAGTACGCTAGTACCACGGTTTGATTTAGAGGAAGCTCAGGGGCCTATTTGCTTAAATGTAGCCGCTGCCTGCCCGTCGGGCCGTCCTGTGCCGCGTCCGTCTGGGCCACGAGTGCCTGGTGGGCCGCCAGCTCCATTGGTCTGCCGGCTGGGCGCACCGCACTGGGCCAGTTCATTGCCGTCGTGCCGGGCCGGTTTGATTGGGCCGCTGGCTGTTCGTTTCCACGCTGGGTCGGCCTGCAGCGCGTGCTCGTGGGCCGCCCGCTGCTGTGCGCCTGGGCCGGCCTTAGTCCGCTTGCGGTTGGGCCAATTTTGGTTGTGCCGGCCTTTTTCGATTTATGGAGCAATTTCTAATTTAGTTTATAAAGTGAACTTGTACTATCAATATAAATTTGTAAAGTTGTCCTAAAATCGTGAAACTAGTTTTGTTAGTCTCCTAAAATCAGGATATACCTATTAGTGTAATTCGTTCACATAGTTTGATGATATTTTTAGGAGCTATATAATTAAATTGGGATACTTAATATTATAAAAATATAACTTATATGAATTGTTGGGATAAATCGGTGATATTGTTGAATCTGAAATTTGTACAGTAGGCTTTTAGCAATATTAGGTACTCAGTGGAATTTTTATAACTCTAGAATAATTAGTTTGCTAAATGGATAATGATGTCCTATTGCGAATAAGGATTAAATTGATGGAATGGAATAAAGAAACACCGTTGGTTTATATAACTAAAATAATTGTTGGGAAATAACGCCTTATCAGACGTGTATATGTAGCCTAAGTACGGTCGTTGTTAGAACTAGCCCGTTAACTCGAGAGGCGTAAAGCGTATTTATACGAGTCACGATTGCAGTTGATTAATTACATCTTTGCATTGCATCGCATGCATATCATATAGGTACGATGATGGATCAACGGATTGCTCAAGGATGATTGGGAATCCGAAGATGGTGTAATGATATTCTCTCCAGGAGATGATGCAATGGGCTTTCTTTTCAGATGTTGTGGATGATCTGAGGATGCTAATACTAACTTTTAAATATATCTTACCCAGGCAAGCCCCGATGCATAACCCCTACTTTCTATAGTTTAAATTATATTTGTGCATTAAGTTTCAAGGAGTTGAATGAAACCCACTTACATATATATCTTTATCCTATGAGTCTTACTAGTATGACAGGATCGTGTAGATTGCTATGCTACATGACTCCGGTAGAAGTCGAGTGATTGCCTGTCACTCATGAGATATAGGAAATATGTTACTATATGATTATCACCTGGAATATATAAAATGGTGGAAAGGAAAATGGTGACCGGGCAGGAATATGGTTTGGGTATTGGTGGGTGTAAGAAGTTGTGTCGTCGCGGAGGCGGGTCATAGCTTGGTTACACCGTTTTTCCCTGTCTGGTCGGTTAAGGACCAATCGTTGCATATGACTCTGGGCAGGTCACAGACTTATTATCCCGAGCACATACTTGTGTATGGGCGCTTGGAAGACGTGTTGCTCTCTTGTCGCGGATCCGGCTCTTTCCGGACCGACTGTCAGGGTTTCTTTTTGGTGGAGGAGGTCCTTGCACCGCACTGAGTCCGGGACTCAGGGGCGGGGGCTTGGAGTCCCAGTTTGGACGGGGACCTGGACATCCGGGACAGGAGAGTGATGGGTTGGTCCTGCTTGTGTCCGGGGTACAAGCGGGGCGTGTGTTTTCGGGGTACCCAGCTACGGGCATTGATTCGCGAATCGCTGGGCTATCCGGTACGACTTGTCTACGGTTTAGCATCGTAGTAAGAACTGAAAGATGGAAGATGGACAAAGGTAATATGATTGCTTACCACATACTTGAAAGTAGCACAGGTGCTTACATAGAATGGTTAGTTAATGAACCAATGCGGCTATTAATAAAAATCGAACATAAAGACGCACGCTTAGTAATGCTTCCTGCAAATGCAATAAACCCACAAGCCAGATAACCTTGCATATCCTTGGAGTCTTTTCTTTTCTCCTGTCGGGTAAGTCTTGCTGAGTATAATTGAGTACTCAGGGTTTTATTCCCCTGTTGCAGGTAACAGGTGGAGGCTTGAGCTGACCTTTGTGTGTGGATTCCTCCTGGTGGGCTCAGAGAGGATTTCCTTTACGCTGCGATCGTAGTTGCTATTTATAACTCTCACCAAACGCTTTTATAAATGAAAGTTTCATAATCTGTTGTCGTAGTTATATATCAATACTTCATCATGTCATTAATAGATGTTTATTTCCGCTGTAACTCTGTTCACATGTTTCTATTCCGCTGTTCAATTAAATTATTTATAACTCTGATAATATTATTTCATTCCGTTGTTATATTAATAAATATTATACTCTGATGTTGTATTAAAAGTGATGTAAGAAATGGTTACGAATGATGTAAGCTTTATTCTCCCATTTGTGATCCTGATGGCAAAAATGTGGATTTTCGGGTTCTCCCCTGGGGTGTGCCCGACGGAACTGAGTAATTTAGTGTTCTCCCTCGGGTGCTTAGTGTCTAATGGAAGACAAGCACTCCTGTGAGGCATTAAATTAGGCGGTTTTGCCACAAGTGGCCAGTACAAATCGTACTGATAAACTTTGGCACATAGATTCTGCTGAGGAGTATAGCTCTGAGGAGTTTGACGGTTGAGGGGTTTGTTCCTACGCTCGAGTTTTGACGATCTTATCTCCAAGCTGTTCTGGATGAATGCTACTTTTGATTCCGCCGATGCGGCGATGTAATAATTTATGTAATTCCGCACTTTATGTACTCTGAGATTATCGTTGTATGGATGTGGTATTCGACTGGAATTTGGATAATATAATCTACAACGGTCATAATACTCTTCGACTCTGTGGATTTCCCTTCGTGGAAATCAGGTCGTTTCACTGCGTACCATCAGACATAACAGAGATGTGGCAGAACTCCATGGTAAACAACCGGTAACTTATTCTTTGTTTGCAGGGGCCGAGAAACGAAAGGTGCGGATGCCAGCCACTAGAGAAACCCAGACGAGGGATGGATCAAGGTGAATGTTGATGAGCCTTTAACGACAAAACGAATGAAAGGGGCCTTGGTGTTGTGATCCGGGATGCTGCCGGGAAGGCCTTGCTTACTTCTCGGTGCTTTGTGAGGAATGGTAGGGACGCCGAAGAAGTGGAAGCTATGGCGGCTAGAGAAGGTGTTCGCCTTGCTGCTGAATTTGGGGTGAGGGGCTGCCAGTGGTGATCGAAGGTGGCTGCATGCCAGATGCTTCAACGCCAAGGGGGAGAACGATCTAAGCTATCACTTTATTGTTGATGATGAAGCAATCCAGGCAAGTAGTACGCTAACTGAGTGGAAGGTGTTCCACACAAGAAGAGTTACTGAGTAATAAAAATAGGAAAAAGTCTATATAACCTCCCAACTATTCAGGGTGGACTACTTCACCCCCAAACTATAAAACCGGATTTTCTACCCCCTGAACTTTTCAAAACCGGTCAAATAGCCCCCCCAGACGGTTTTGGACAGTGGTTTTGCTACAGTGACGGTGGTTTTATCTTTTTCTTTTTTATTTATTTCTGCTGAATCTTTGAAAAATCATAGTAAATCACAGAAAAATCATAAAATGGAAAATCTAATTTTGTTGGACTCCACATGAGTAGATCTACACATTGAACATATAATATGGTATGCTTTGGTACAAAGTTTTTGCTATAGCTTTAGATCTATGCTTTTCTATAATTAATTTAAATAATTCATAGATGCAGCTTCTATGGTCCAATTGTGGTGAAATTTTTATGGTGGGCTAATTATTGTATGATTGAACTATAGTAAAAATTTCATACTCATTGGATCATGTATAACTTAGTTATAGATTTATTTAGGTTTATTCTTGTTAAATCTATGTTTTATCCATAACTAAGTTATACATGATCGATGAGTATAAAATTTTTACTATAGTTCAAGCATACAGTAATTAGCCCACCATAAAAATTTCACCACAATTGGACCATAGAAGCTGCAACTATAAATTATTCCAATTAATTACAGAAAAAACATAGATCTAAAGCTACAGCAAAAACTTTGTACTAAAGCATACAATATTCAGCCTGTTCGCTTGCTCGTAAACGATCGTAAATTTCCAGCCGGGAATAGTGTTTTTCTCTCACACCAAACCAGCCAGCAGTAAATAATCCACGATACGATACGGCCTCCCGAACAGGCTAATTATGTGTTCAATGTGTAGATCTACTCATGTGGAGTCCAACAAAATTAGATTTTCCATTTTATAATTTTTCTGTGATTTGCTATGATTTTTCAAAGATTCAGCAGAAATAAATAAAAAAGAAAAAGACAAAACCATCGTCACTGTAGCAAACCACCGTCCAAAACCGCTTGGGGGGTTATTTGACCGGTTTTAGAAAGTTCAGGGGGTAGAAAATCTGGTTTTATAGTTTAGGGGGTGAAGTAGTCCACCCTGAATAGTTTAGGGAGTTATGTAGACTTTTTCCAATAAAAATACCTCTCTTTTCCTCGTCAAAAAAAAGTCAATATACCATGTAGGTTGATTGCCTCGTTTAGTCTGCAGCTGTTTTTCGTACTATTTTGTTTTCATTTCATAAGCTTTACAAATGAAGGGCGGGCCTGGTACCAGCGGTAGAGTCTTACCGTCTGTGACCGGAAGGTCCTGGGCTCGAGTCGTGGTCTTCTCACATTGCACAGGCGAATGTAGGGTACACCCTTTTCATAAGCTTTACAAATGGCCTAATGACGTGGCTGAATGTGAGCCGCCGGGCGGTGGCTGACTTGTACACACCAGACCTTGAACAAGTCCTTTGTTCGTCGAATAAACCAGGAAAGCGTTTTGTGCAAGGAAAAAACATCTAGCACGCTTGATAAAAAAAGGTAGCACTTGTGCCATTTTTTCCCGTCGAAATTAAATATCTCTTTCGCCTTTCAGTTCCTATATAGAGTATACTGCTTCCGTTAGGTTGTTGACATGTCGGCGAGATGGGTGACGTGCCAAAACGGTGAGAGGAGCAAGGAAACTGGACACCGGAGCTGTAACTGATGAAACCCATGGAAACTTGATTGAAACGAACGAGACAGCGCCATCCCTTACAATGAAGGAAGGGGGCAAAACGGAGCGTGCTGATGATGATTTAGCTTACACTAATCTACATGCATGGTCCGTGACAGGGGGCCAGGGGCGTTGCTAGCCTTGTTTACTGAAGTTGTTTGGGGTGATATGTTCACCCCCAAGATGTAGGCTTTTAGGTTTTAGGTCCAGTTCCTAAAAAACAAAATAAACACTTATTATTTTTTTCTTTTTTCAATATATATTTAATTTGTGGCAAAACCTTTACGGCCTTCCAGAAAAATAAAAATGACATAAAATTCACATCCACGGTCCAGTGGACTAGATTTAGCATGTTAGAACGTGCTACGGTATGCATCAAATAACGGTCCGCAAATCTTCGTAGCAGTCGTTACAACGTGCTACGGTATGCATCAAATAACCCTAAGCGGCTATTTGGATCCCTTCATTTTGAAGAAATTGAAATCTACATAATGGATTAGGCTATTTGGCTTGGAATTTTACATTCCATAATATTTTCAAGCTCACAAATAAGCCTATACCAAATTCATAGGGTGGGAGATGAAAATGGATTCTATAGATCACTATGCTATAATCATATTCTCCAACTTATGGTACACTATTCAACTCACTTCCCTACAATAAAAATGCAATATATAAGTATGTCCCTTGTATGTCTAACAATAAATATACAAATATATTTCATATATAACTATATTAGCTTAGTTAATCTATGCCTAAATTGTAATTATTAGAATGAATTTAATTTCAAGGATAGCTAACCTATTTTAACTACCATGAGACTGATGAGGTTACTGCTTCTACTAATGATAACGAATCATGGTTCTATAACTATTTTATGCCTCTCTAATTATATGTAATTTGCGTGTGAAACACCATATTTCTTTTCTTAATTAAAGTATGTGAGACATCAGTTCTTTAAGTACAATTAAAAGCCTATTTATATATTCATTATTTATGATATATAGACATAAATTTATGTGTGATTATTAGATACATTGGAACTTAGAACCTCATTTGCATTGGGAAGGCTTCTCCTCGCAAAACGGCTCTAGGTTCTAGGGAATATTCAGCACTATAACTAAGGAGTCATTTTCTCTCTCTTTAAGAGATGAACTAGGAGCGGGTGAAGTTGGTATATTTAGCTTTAGCTCTAAAACTATGGTTCTGGTTTGGACTTATCCGGAGGAGCCATAGCCAAAAGATGCCCTGCCAAACATGATCTTTGGATCCACGATTCGCTAACTCGATGCCAATCAACTACGTTATCATTACCTTGCTTCAGACTTTGACATGCTTCAAAAGAATAGAAAGTAAAAAAAAAAAGATGCTACTCCGCTCTAGATTATACGTCGTCTCAGGTTTTTCATATCTATGTAAATGTATCAACCTGGTGGTCATTTGCCCGCTCGTACACCGTACTCGTACCTTCGCCGCAGCCGAGCTTGGAACTCCAGCAGCGTCGTCGACGGGTCCACGCCGGCCGCCTCGTACCGCTGCCCGTTCACGGCCAGCACCACCGTCGCCGCCGCCTTCCCCATCTCCGCGGCCACGTCCTCCACTGCACCCAGTCCTAGTGCACGACGGAGCTGCTGTGCTCTGCCTCTGCTCTCGTGGGTCGTGGCAGTGTATGCCTTACATTAGCACGGGACTGAGAGTTTCCGAGAGGCGCCGCCGGTGATGCACGCGCTGACGCCGCCGGCAGGTACGGTGCCTGCGAGAGCGAGAGCGAAATGATGACGCTGCACGTCCGCGGCCAATGGGATCTCCACGCTCCCAAAGTCTTGACCTCGGCGCAGTTAGAGTAGTTTTCCTTTTTCAAAAAGAAAGGTCGGCGGAAAAGGTTCTGGAAAATCAGCGAAGTTTATAAAGGAAACTGAGCCCCGCGCGCGCGCACACAAAAAAAAAAAAAAAACGTACGACAAGCAAAGTGAAAAATTGTACATGCCATTGTGACTACCATCACTAATCACCATCATTGGAACTCCGAATCTTGGAAATATTATTTCTTCAAAAGTCTTCTTGGAGTTCTTTGCATCAGCAGCTCTACATGACATAGCTTCAACCCATTTGGAGACATAGTCAACTGCCACCAAGATATACTCATAGCCTTTAGACTTTGGAAACGGTCACATGTAGTCAATTCCCTAGACATCGAAGAGCTCGATCTGGAGGTTGTTAGTGAGTGGCATGTCATCTCTTGAATTGATATTCCCATGCCTCTGACATGCTCAACATCTCCTGATGAAGTCCTTCGTGTCTTCATACATGGTTGGCCAAAAGAATCCACTTTGCTAAATCTTCGAATGAGTGCGGAATGCCCCATAATGTCCTCCATGTGGTGATGAGTGGCATCATTCGATAATCTTGATGCCTTCCTCTGCCGTTACACATCTTCTGAGCAAACCGTCAGAACATACTCTAAAGAGGTACGGCTCATCCCATATGTGGAGACGACTTTCGTAGATAAGCTTTCTTTTGTTCTCCCCTGGTGGTACATAACCTGCAACCATAAAATTAACAATATTTGCATACCAGGGGTCAGATTTTATGACCTTGAAGAGCATGTCGTCTCGCATCGAATCATTGATGGGCAGTCCCTGTGAATTCTCAAACTGCATTCTAGACAAGTGACCGGCAACAGAATTTTCTACTCCCTTTTTATCTTTTATTTCTAAGTCAAATTCTTAGGGTAGCAAAATGCATCTTATTAATCTGGGTTTATCATCTTTCTTAGTGAGCAAGTATTTTAAAGCAGCATGATCAGTATAAACAATCACCTTAGCTCCTACTAAGTAAGATCTAAACTTATCTATAGCAAAAACAACAGCCAGGAGCTCTTTTCTAGTTGTTGCATAATTAAGTTGAGGTCATGTCAGAGTTTTGCTAGCATAAGCAATTGCATGATGCTTCTTATCTTTAGTTTGTCCCAAAACTGCCCCCACAGCATAATCACTAGCATCACACATGATTTCAAAAGGTAGCGATCAATCAGAGGGTTGAATGATTGGTGCAGAGATGAGTGCTTTCTTAAGAATGTTAAAAGATTTCAAACATGCATCATCAAATTCAAAGGGAACATCCTTGGCCAAAAGATTAGTAAGTGGTCTAGAAATATATAAAAAATCTTTTATAAAGCGGCGGTAAAAACCAGCATGACCAACAAAACTATGGATCCCTTTGATATTTATGGGAGGAGGTAACTGTTCATGTAACACCCCGGATGTTTTAAATACTAAAACCTGCCATGTCATCATATGCATTGCACATCATTTTGGTGTTAATGGAAATTTTGATATGTATCCACTAAAACAAGTTTACTTTTATGTTATATGTGTTGACTTGTGTGGATTGAATCAAGTTAAAAACTTTTGTATTGGATTGGATTTCCGAAAACCCTAATTTCAGCATTTAATTTTACCCTGAAAACCTAATTCAAAATCTAAGCACATTTTGGGGATGAGCCTAAAAGCAAAAGTGTAGAGCTTGTCAAGGTGTACAAAGTTGGTTCTTGGAGTTTTCAAAGTTGTTATATAAAATTTGAAGTAATTTGAAAAAGGCGAAATGTACTTAAAGTGTCCCCTTTTGATTTTAAACTTGCATTTCAAAATGTTGACCGAATTAGAGTATGGTTATTAAAGCAAAGTTGTAGAACTTTGAATTTGGAACAACTTTTATTTTTGGAGATTTTTGAGTTACCATATAAATTTGGGAGTAATTTGGGAAATTAGGCGAGTGGCAATTCTATAAATATTGTGAACAGTACCCACGGGCGACACCTCACCGTCGACGACCTTCTTCGGCGTTCCAGGCGCGCTCGTGGCCATCTTCAGCTTCGTGCTGGAGAGGAGAAGGTTGCAGCGTGGCTTCTTCGTCCTTCCTGGCTGCATTTTAAGGCCTACACCGTCGTCGTTCATCTCCGTTTTCCTTACCCTGTTTTTCCCGTCGCCGCCGCCGCTGCTCCGTTGAGCTATGACGTCGCCGTAGCGCCTTCCTTGTCTCGGCAAAGCATACCACAGCTCCACCTACTCCTTGCGAAACCAACCGTATAGTCCTAGGCTCTTGATTTCGATGAGGTACGCCGTGCGTCGCTTTTCTTCCTCGCGGCCGGCAGCGTCACCGGTGATCTCACTTCACCGTGGCCGGAGCTCTACGGTTAGCCTATGTCCTTGCGAAGTGTTGCTCCATCTTCTCCATGTTGCCGTGATGCTTTATGCCTTGTTGCTTAATCATTTCATCCACCGCAGTCACCGGAACACCGCCGTCGATGTCTGCTTCGCCGCCGTGTTTGCTGTGACCGACGACGAGCTTCTCCGTTGCTCCTCCAGTCCATCCTTCTGCTCGAGCGTGTTTGGGGTGAGCTCCTGGTGCTTCTTGGGCCTTTTATGTAACCGCTACCGGCCTCCCTTCGCCGGCGTCGCGTAGCCGCACCGCCGTGTCCGCCATGGCCGACGTCGAGCTCGGCTTGAGCTGTAATTGGTGCAATTAGTGCCACTAATAGGTGCGCCTCATAGTAGTGATCATGTTGGTACCCTCGCCGTCGCCGTTGATCTCACCGGCGGCGAGAAATCATCGGTCAAAGCACGGTCGTCGCTATTGAGCGCGGGAGGACGATGCTGACAGGTGGGGTCACCCTGTCAGTGACCGTTATTTGAAAATAGATTTTTTTTCTATTTTGTAGAATTGAATGAATAGTGCTGTGATTTGTTATTTTTGTATAGAATTATTTAGAGCTCCAAAAATTATGAAATTTTTTTGTGAGCTCTCTGTGATGTAAAATATTTAGGAAAAATATTAAATGTTGATTTTTGGTACATTTTGAATGTGATAAAAATTGCTCTAATTAATTAATAAATGAGCTTCCTTGATTTTTTTAGGCTTTATTAATTATCCAAAAATTATGAAAATTGTTTTACCACTTAGTTATCATGTGATAAGTCTTCATAAAAATTTTGAGCTCATTTGGAGAAAGTTGATTTATTTCATAGCTTTTAATTAAATAATTAATTCATAAAAGCAAATAGTAAACCTTAATGATTTAGGTTTTTGTTTGAATTTTTGATTAAGTGATGATCTTGGGTCATTAGTATAAAGTGATCCTTGGTACTTAAAGTAAGTGTTTGAATTTACAAAAAGGATTTAAGTAGTTGTTGGCTTGTAACTGTACCGCGAAGGAAAGTTGTATTTAAGTTAATAATTTTTGCATCTATCGTCAAGCATCATGTTTTATATCGCGCATCATATTAAACATGGCATTGTTACTATGTGTAGTGAATGGAAGCGAGAACGTAGTAGTGAATCAAGTTGAGGAGGAAGTTAATCCGTCTGTTGAGGTCGAGTTTGATAATTGTGGAACGTCTCCGGAACCTGACTTTTCCGTCAACCAAGGCAAGCCCCGGATGCATTTAAACCTACCTTGTGTTTTACAAATTTATATCGCTTTTGCTTTTCTATACATCATTAAGTGATTAGGAGTTGAGTGAAAACCTAATTGGTGCATTACCAACCTTGTTTTTCAATATCAACCTTGTTACCCATTTCAATCCGAGAATGCTTATTTATGCTTAGCCATGCTTAGAACTATAAAAGTCGGGTGATTACCGGTCACTCATGAGACATAAATGGTTTCTTAGATACGATTGGTTATTTATGTGATCATGAGATATGAGCATGTGGAGTAATAAATCTAGACCGGGCGGACTCGGTGTATGGGAGCCACAAGACATGGAGGTCTTGTGAGCGGGTTCTTTCCACCTGTGTCGATTAAGACACGACCGTTGTTGAATTGCATGAGGTGAGACTTTGTAGTACTGATCACATACTCCGGTAAGCCTTAACTTAGCTATTCTATTACGAGAATGGCTACTCGCGCACTGGGAGTGGAGAGATGGCGAGAGTAGCGTGTACCCACGTGGCAATGGGCTGGATTGGTGGAGTACTGTATTCTCAGGTGGCATGGACCCGTTCTTGTTTTAGAGGATCTGAGGATAGGTTGGTATATGTAGGTCGGGGACCTGCATATATCGTGTGGTTGGGAATCCCCAGCTGGGTTATAATCGGTTTGAATCGTCGTTGCTCCTCGGTTATGGAGACTCAACTCATTGTTCATCATCGTAGTTAACAAATGAAACTTGAGCTGGAATTGAGAAAGAGTTTGATATGAAGTTCATGATCTCATTACGGATCATGGCAGATTCATATACAATTTTGAGAAAGAGTTTAATATGAGGTTTCATGATCTCAGTACGGATCATGTCATCTTTATATATGATTGATATGGAGATACAATTGTTGAAAGAAAGAATCTGGTTAGAAAGCTTTTTACGCAAAAGAACCTTGTTTATTGCTAAAGCCTTACCTTAAATCCCTGAGCCCGCATTCCTGAGTCTTATCAGTTTTATTTCGGTTAAGTCTTGTTAAGTACTTTTGTACTCAGGGTTCGTTGACCCTTGTTGCAGGTGAGCCTCATGAGCAGTTCTGTCTTGGACCATGTTGCATGACTGTTGTTCAAATCGATGATGATAAGTAACTGTGTGACCCTTAGGCAGGGTACTTATATTGTGTGTTTGTATTATGTTACTAATACCACTCCACTACTATAGTTTGTAATATTTATCGAACTTAGTTTGTAAGGTTTGAAGCAACTGGTTTGTAAACTAAGTTATTGTAAGACTTCCACTATTTTACTCTGATGTAGATATTTGAATAAATGTTGTAATACTGCAATGACTCTGTAATGGGATCCTGCTTGGAAAATCATGGATGATTCGGGTTCTCTGAGGACACCTGACAGTCTTCTTAAGTTACCGAGAATATATGCATAGTCGTCAGAGGTCATTGGACAGTGACAGGTGTATGTGGGCCCTATAATTTAGAAGATTCTGCCACAGTTCAATTACTTCAATTTTAGCTCTATCTACCTCAATCCCTCGTTTGAACACCAAGTGTCCAAGGACTATGCCTTCTCTAACCTTGAAATGACATTTTTTCCAATTAAGGATAGTGTTTTTCTTCACATCTTTGCAAAACCTTGTCTAAATTTTCAAGACAATTATCAAACATTTTTTTGTAAACAGAAAAGTCATCCATGAAAACTTCCATGATTTCTTTAATCATATCAGAAAATATAAACATCATGCATCTTTGAAAAGAAGTTGGAGAATTACATAGTCCAAAAGATATTCTACGGTAAGCATAAGTTCCATATGGACATGTAAAGCTAGTTTTGCTTTGGTCATCTGGATGAATTAGAATCTGGTGATAACCTGAATGCCCATCAAGGAAATAGAAAAAAGAGTGGTTCGCTAGTCGCTCTAACATTTCATCAATGAAGGGCAACGGAAAGTGATCCTTCTTTGTTGCCTTGTTAAGTTTTCGGTAATCTATGCACATCCGCCATCTAGTGATGGTTCTTTAGGGGATTAATTCATTCTTTTAATTTTTAACTACAATCATGCCTTCCTTTTTAGGAACAACTTGAACAGTGCTTACCCACTCACTATGTGGCACAGGATAGATAATCCCGACATGTAAGAGTTTTAAAACATCTTTCTTAACAACCTCTCTCATCGCATTATTAAGCCTACATTGGGGTTCCCTAGAAGGTATAGAATTAGGATATGTAGGGATGCGATGGGTGCAAAGAGCAAGGCTGATACCCTTAAGGTCTTGGAGCGAGTAGCCAAAGGCAGAACGATGCTTTTCTAAGACAGTTAGCAAGCGTAGGGATTCTTCCTGAGAGAGTTTGTCACTTATGATCATAGGAGAATCCTGATCATTATTGAGAAAAGCATATCTAAGACCAGAAGACAAGGGTTTAAGCTCAATGGAAGGCTTAGGTGGTTCCAACAATTCATCTAGAGGTTTAGGATCTATAGGATTTTTGTCTTCTTCGATGAAGAACTAGGCATCATCTTTAAGGTTAGGTTCGATCTTCCATTGGGTCTTCCTTGGGAATTGGCTCTGTCTCAGCATTTAGAGAATGAGTAATAGGTATAGAAAGCTTAAAGTTTTTCCCAAGTCTTATATACAACTTCCCCATTTGTCCTTCTTGGATAAGTCTTTCAATTGGTTGTCCTATCAACAGGTCGAACTCCATTATATCAAAGATATAGAAGCTCAGATAAACCTTAGTTTGTTTTACCTAGATAGGAAGGACATAAAGTATTCCCAAACTTAGGAGAATGTGTCCTGAAAGACCTTTTAATAACTTTGTTGTATGGGTTAATGGCATGTGTTCCAATAAATCAAGAGCAAAAGATGCAGACATGATGTTAACACCCACAACTGAATTGTAAAGAGCATCGAAAGGAGCTTTATTTATTTGGCAATGAATGGATATTGAAGGTGAATATAAGCAAATCACATAAGAGGAAAGCTCTGATTCTTCCAACCATTCATTACTTATAATAGACACTAGCTCTTTCGTAGTCTTTTTAAGAAAAGCTTCCTCAGAAGGATCTAAAGGTTCTTCATTAGATGATTTCCTAGACTTCTGGGGTCTCCTCATGGTATGATAATTCAACGTATTTCTATATTCATCAAAAAGTTCATCCTCGAATTCAAGCATAAAATCTAAAATTAGAGTTTCCTCCTTTTTCGGTGGTTCAGGAGCTAAGATAGCTAAAGTTGATGAAGGGTTTTCTATGGATTCAGATTCAGCTATTTGGGATTCCTCCTCTAATGGCTTCTCTTTTATTTCTTCAGGGACATCCTCTAAAATTTTGGTAAGAATGCTTCTCCCTATATTGGCAGAGACATGCAAGAACGAGCCTCCTGAGGCTGTATTAAGATGCTTTGAGGTTTTCCTATTAAGACCCATATAAAAGTGTTGAAGAAGAATAGGGTCTTCAATAGCAAGGTTAGGGCCAGTTTTAATGAGAGTATTAAAACGTTCCCATACCATGCCTAGAGATTCTTTTTACTTTTGTCTAAAAGATAGAACCTCTAAATGAAGTCTAACTACTCTGGAGATGGGAAAGAATTGCAAGAAAAAACTAGAGCACAGGGCTTCCCAATCTCCTTGTCTACTCTCAATGGTGAGATTGTACCAACATTTAGCTTTTCCCATCAAAGAGAAGGGAAAGAGCTTCCATCGTAAGGTTTCATCTGACATGCCCTCAATACGTAAGCATGCATAGGTTTGCTCAAACTCATTTCAGTGAGAATAGGGGTTTCATCACCTTCGTCTAAAAAGGGTTGATCCTGAACCATGTTAATTAACTGCGAGCACAGCTCATAGCCAGGTGTTAGGATAGGCTTTGAAGATTCTTGTGGCTATAGGCTTGTTCTCGTGGGTGTAGATAGGGGTGGATTCTAGATCCATGGTAAAAAGGAAAGAAAAGATAAAAGGATAAAAGTATAGTATAAGGTTAAGCTAGACTCAAAGTTAACTCAACAACCATTCCCCGACAATGGCACCAGAAATGCTTATTGGTATAAATTAATGCATACAAAATAATTCGTAAGCGCACAGATATTATACTGTCATAGCACTTCACCGAGAGTAACCTAGTTTTATTTCGAACCCAAAGGAACGGAGGTGAGAATAACCTATTCTAACTTAACTCAACTTCACAATCAAGGCTAGATAATAGGAGCGTAGAGGAGACTGCTAAGGTCTTCTAGTTCTAACTTTGGTAAGCTTTGTCTTCAGTTGTTCAATTCTAGGGATATTACTAGAGAAAACATAGGCAGAGTATGTTTCTTATAGTAATAAAGTTCTGCTAGGCCTACTAATGGGAGGTGGAATACAGAGGATTCAATGAGGCTATAAGAGTCACCCTTGCGAGCTACACTATGAATACTACTTTAACCTAGAAGCTGCAAGGATTAAAGTACTCAAAAGAGAGTCGTAAAACTAAAGAATAATATGAACAAGATGCTTACTTGAATTAGAAGTCGATTACTAGAGAAATCTCAGAAGCAAGCTCAAGAAAAACTTGATTCTGCTAGGGTACAAGCCGTAGAGAGAGCACCGATAAACCGAGACTCCTCCAAACTCTTCCCTCACACTCTGTCTCTATATCTCTAGAACAAGACTAGATCCTATCGAGGACTAAACTTCTCTTGATTGTTAGCCCTGATCCTGATGGACATATGAATTAGGGTTTCTAGCTTCTAAGCTCTCAGGATCAAATGAGGCTTATGCCTAGGGAGAGAGACAGGGGCTAGATTATATAGCCCTAAGGGTCCAACATGAGCCCTTGGATCAAACTGACTTTAGCAACGTCGGAGATGCATCCTAGGAGGCGGTGGGAAACCAACATAGCGATAAGGCTGACAGGTGAGCCCACAGGGGGGCGGGTGGCCTGACAGTGGAGCCAGGTGGCCCCACATGTCATTCTCTAGTCCTCTGCTTTGGTGATGTGGCTCCTGGATCCTCCTAGAGTCTTCCCACGTAGGTACCGCGGCGGGATTCTATGTTTTCCTTTGACGATTAGGTCCTCCTTGGCAGTGTTCTGATTAAATCCTGCTAGAAACACAGATTCACCAAAACTCATGAAATTTGTCAGTTTAAACCCCAAAGTCTACATTGGTGATTTATTTATGCCCCTATACATGTTTAATTGACAGTTAAATATGTATGATAACTACCATCAACAACTCACCCACACTTAGGCTTTTACTCGTCCTCGATAAAAGGGTGGATTACTCAAGATATAACCTTAGGACATGGCATCAACATAAAACCATTCCCAGTCATACATGTACCATGGGATTCAAAGTGTCTACCATGAAACTTTTGGTGTTTGAAGGATGGAGCAGCATGAAATAGATCACCATCTTCCTTCAGTCAAGTCAATTGGAGAAACATTTAAGATTTTTGAAACAAAACATAGCCTACCTTCTCCTTTTTGTGGTACTCTCAAATCACTCTGTATATATGGCATTTTTGGATCCTCACCAAGGCATAGATGTCTTTGCCTTCTTTTTACCTACTTCTAAAAGCTTATGTGGAGCTCAGGTAGGGATAAATGTGAAAACATACTTGCATTGCATATATTGTAAAGTCAAAATGAGGATCCAAGGAGAAAGATGTCATACCCTTAGATCAAGATGTGCATGTGTGTGTATATATATATGGTGGCTAACCTAATTCTACTATGCTCCTTGAAACATATCTCTCTTATTTGAAACTTGAAAATACCTTTGCAAGAAAACATGGGCTATCTTATTCATCTCTTTTTTCTCAGGCGGGCATCTAAGTACCCATTGTTTTCAATATCTCAAACACTTATCCATTTTTTCCAATTCTTTCTCTTTTCATGAATAACTTTTGCATAGCCCATGCCCCTTTTTCTACAATTGAAACTGTTCAAAAGAGACATTTACAAGAACTTGGAGCATTTATCCTATCAAACTTAATTTTGTGTCTATTCCCAGTGTAGGAGTAGAACATTTTTGGGTGGATGGAAAACATGTTTTTACGTACTCCCAGTGTAGGAGCAGTAGATATATGTGGAGTGTATGTGATCTTGATCTTGGGAGCATGATAAGTTTCTCAACAGGGGTCACAAGGTTTGACCAAACTCAGCACAATGACAAGTAGTATATGTAGAAGGTTTCTCTAGTCTATATATGGCTCTGGTGGGATATTGCTTACCCCAAAGGAGAGGTGTAGCTATTCTTTTTTACTTTTTAAAATAAAATTCTCCAATAACGAGACATCAAGAATCAAGTTCTCATTATTCTACTATATCTCATTCCACAACAACTTAAGTAACATGGGGTTCCTAATAATAAGTTCCCAACAGTAGCATGACTTCTAGAAAAAGTATTATGTGAGTCTATCCTTATGTCATGACTGAAATAATCTTCCCTCATGTTTTAAAGTTGTTTATTAATGGATTTTTAATTCGGTTCAAAACAAAACATATAAAAATAGAGTGTATTGGGCTCATACCTGACCGTGGACGAAGCGTAAGGCGAGGTGGCATTGTGGTGGGCCAGGCGGCACATATAGGAGGCCGGGCGGCCCGTCTCGGTCCAACTTTGGCGAGTGTGGTTCTTGGTCCATTGCTTTATGATTTTTGTGACTTTCATGACTGAATCTCGTCTTGTTGTCGCAGAGTGTCTCCCCCACACTTGTTTTCCTATATACCTTTATGCACAACATGTGGAGACAAACGCATATCCAAAAGAAATAGCGAGCATATATTAAGAAGACTTTATTAATATATAAGGCACTTTATTACACAAACACAAACACAAACTTTTTATGATGGTTAAATATGTATGATAACTACCATCAACAATTGTCCTATCCGGACGCTGCCCGACGAGTCCAGTCAATTTTAAACTTTAGCGCAAAGCTGGCCGAGAGGGGCAGAGAGTGATCGGATGCAGGGCTTCAGGCACCTGTGCGTCCAGTCATCTTTTGCAGAGCTGGTGATCGGGCGTGATCGGACATGGAGGGTCTGAGTCAGGTCACGCTGACGTATGGTGATGTCAGCTTGGCTGTGGCGTGCGAAGTAGCGAAGTATTGATCGGACGCTGGGGCGCGTCAGGTCGGCATTGACCTGATGCGTCCGGTCACTTTTTCATTGCTCTAGGAGCTTACTGGAACCAATCGGACTTTGGTCGCGCGGCGTCAGGTCGTTCGAGCAGCGAGTCTAGTCGTCACTTAACTGAGCGAGCATCGTGACTTGACTGTTGAAGATCTATAGCTAAGGTTTGAAGGGAGCTGACACGTGGACGGTTGTGGTTGACCGAACGCTGGTGCATGCGTCCGATCATGAACCACCTGCTCGTTCAATCTGGCCGTGAAAATAGAGAGCAGGGGGCCAACGGCTCTTTTGTGGTTGGCTCCCTATTTAAGTGTCTTGGCTGGTTTTGGGCTCACTCTTTTGGCACTTTGACATTCCTAACATCCTTGTGAGCCTAAGCTAACACCTTCCACTCATCTCCATCATTGATTCATCATCATAGTGAGATTAGGAGTGATTCCAAGTGCACTTGCTTGAGTGATTGCATCTAGTGGCACTTGGGGATCGTTGTGGCTACGGATTTCTTGTTTCTCTTGGTGGTTGCCGCCACCTAGATGGCTTGGAGCAGTGGAGGAGCTTCGGCACATGTTGGTGATTGTGAGGGGTCTTGTACCTTCCCCAGCGGAGAGCCGAAAGGTAACTCTAGTGGATTGCTCATGTCATTGAGTTACCTCACTTGTGGGTAGGTTCTTGCGGTATCCAATTGTGCGGATGAGGTTCGTGCAACACCTCTTAGCCATCGAACCACCAAGTGTTGGTCGACACAACGGGGACTAGCGTGCCGACAAGCATGTGAACCTCAGGAGAAAAATTGTTTGTCTCTTGCCCTTTGGTATTCTCCTAGTGATTGAATTGGTATTCATCTTATGATTGGTTCACTCCTCTACATGGCGGTATAATCGCCTTGCTCACTCATTTACTTTCCCGTAAACTACTTGTAGCAAGCTCTTTAGTGTAGCTAGATTTAAGAGCTTGCATTTTAGCTTAAGTTCATCTTGTGGAGCTCTTTAGTGTAGCAAGTTTGAGAGCTCTTAGTGAGTAGCGACATAGCTATTTGTGTGCCTAGTGATCATAACAACTAGAATTATTGGATAGGTGGCTTGCAACCCTTGTAGAGCTAGAACAAGTTTGCAGTTTACCATTTGTCATACTAATCAAATTGCTATAGTTGGTTTGTAGATTTTTAAATAGGCTATTCACCCCCTCTAGCCATATTAGGACCTTTTAAGAATATATATAGTGTGAGGATAACTATATATAGACAACGAACTAACATGCAAGTTACTTTAATTGTAGAAAGAATCACTTACAGACACCAGCAGCTGAGGAGAGATTTGTCGAGAGCGTCCTGGTTTAATAGTTGGTGTAATTCATTGAACTCAATATGTAAAACGTCATAGCCAATGGAGTAATGATCTGGTCTAATTCTGACAACAAGCCATGCCTCTTCATTGTCACACGCTCTTAAGTACCACTTGTTTAACAAGAACATTTGCGTACCTAGTGATGACAAGGACTTAGGGTTGACAAGACTCCTACCATACTGATAGGTCCGATAAATATCATAGTTGGTTGTTGGTATGGATCCTCCCCTAATGAGTTGTTGAGGTGTGAGACCTATTGTGGCCATGAAGTCTTGGAGTGCCTCCCTATCGATTGAACCGCCTTGTGCGTTTGTACAATTAATCATCCTCAACAGCTAGCAGGTCGATAGATTGCTTAGATTGATGCCCGAGCTGTGCAACATCTTTCCCTGCTCTCTTCGCTTTCAGCGACACCTTATATGACTTATCAAGAGAGCGTTCATAGTCCGATAATGGTGAGGGCTTACATGCATCACACTGCTTTTTCTCGTGCTCATTGATTTTTTTCCTTAGTTCTTGTTGAGCTATGTAGTGCGGCTTTGGCGGGTTTTTCTAAAGTTCCAACCTCCTTGCTCTTGATTTTGCTAAACTTTGCTTCTAGTTATCCAAATCTTTTTGTGTCGTCACTTTTGATTCCTCTTCAGACTTCTCGTAAGGTAGCTTCTCCATAGGGAGCTTTGTTTTACGACGGCTGGTTTTCTTCTTCACCAGGGGCGGAGGCCTCTTCTGGCTCTATGGCACAAGAGGAGGAGGAGGGGGAGGCTGCCTTGGAGGAGATGAAGATGCAGCCATACCATGGAACGCATCATCATCATCCAGAATATCATCATCATCCATAGCACTCTGATGATCATCATGGGATGGAAGAACTGGACTCGGGTTGGGAGACATGTGAATACAAAAATGATTATTACGCGAGAAGCCAATAATGGAGAATGATTATTGAAAAACTGTTTTGTTCACTTTCATCTGCACCTATCATGAGGTGTTGAGAAGGAGGCAATGGTACCCTAGCTGTCGTACTAGGAATAATGATGTAGCGCTTGCATCATAAAATGAATGAATGCTCTGCTTGTCCTAGGGTCTTCTCCCCATCACCTCTAAGAAAGTCAAGAGGAACTTCCCTATAGTCTTTGATAACTCTATCCACCCAGACGCTATAATAGCCAGGTGGAATTGGATTCCCATGGCTTATTGGTGTCTTCTCAGGGACCATAGGAGAAATAATACCGTGTGCCATCAAGACTGTGGCACTAGTATTCCCCAAGGGAATGTGCAGCTCACATGGTGTGAAAGGCACGGTGATGTCATCCACGGGGAAGTGCTGTAATGCGACATCTTGATTTGGGAGCTCAGTGGAAGCGCAGCTGCTTCTTAGCTGAGGGGGCTAACGTTGACTGCATGCTCTGATGTTGATGAGTGCCTCTGGCTACTCAACTGTAGTGCCACTTGCCATTTGATTTCTTTTTGCATTCTCACATCCATGTTTAGTTCTCGCTCCCACGATTGAAGCACCGCCTAACCTACGGATTCGCTCTGCCTCCACATCCTTCCTTCACTGGCTGCTTCTGTAGGTAGTGGTGTCCTTAGGGAAGCCATGCCACCATGAAATCAACCCTTTACCTCGCATTTTCCTAGGGTGTTTAGGAGTTTGGAGGGCGTACATCAGCTCATCCTTCTCTCGGTTGGGCATAAAGGCACCACTGGCAGAAGCATCTACAATATTGATAAGTCTTTATGTTGCTATTCTGATTTCCCTACCAATAACCGGCTCTTCGGTCTATGGGTCCAGTGATCCCCCATGCACGAAAAACCAATTCTTGGAGCGTTTGGGCCATTCGAGTGAAAATGGATGGATCCCTTTGGCAAGCAGGTCTTCTTCTATTCTTTGTGACTTTAGAATGGCACTCTTGTAGCCACATGATCCTATTTTATGATGGTATACCTTCTGCCATGCATTCTGTTGGTTCCTTCTCACATGTTCCTCACCCTCTTCCGAGGTCTTGTACCTCACAAATTTAGGCTAGTCGTCCCTCAATTTTTTGTACGGGCTATTTTGACTAAAATCTAAAGTTAGATTCTTCTTGACAAATTCATTGTACAGCTTCTTCTTCCAGGTCTAGAATTGTGTGGCCATCTTCTTAAGAGCCCAACTTTTAACTAGTTTTCTTAAATCTTCACCTGCTGGTAGATTGAAATGTGTAGTGACTGAATCCCAAAGAAGGTCTGTGGGGGTATGGCCCCTGGTATCCACAAGACAAGACATGGGCTGCACCATCAGAGGTGGCCCAGCCCACAAGATCAAGACATGCACGACGCTGCTCGGCGTGCACCGTAAGATATTGTATAGTACCAAATAGGCTACTTTCCTTGTAACCCTGCCCCTCCAGAGTATATAAGGAGAGGCAGGGGTCCCCTAGCGGACAAGATACATACATATATAATGATCCATACATCTCAATGCAATACATCAGAACACATGATGTAGATATTACGTCATACTAACGGTCGAACCTGTCTAAATCTTGTGTCTTGGTGCTTGTTTTATCATCTCGCTCCTGATCTCGCTCACCTCTACGACAAATCTACCATCGTGGGATACCCCTCGGTGGACTGCCGACCATCTTTTGTCGGTGGTCGGACGTCGCCAGCTACACCAGGAACTCCTCGCTGCTTGGACGCTGCGCCGAAGACTCCTCGGTGCTCAGACCTCACCAGCAACACCGGGGACTCCTCGCTCCTCGATGCTCGGTCATCGCCCACGATGTCGGGAACTCCTCGCTCCTCGGTGCTCGGTCATCGCCAGTGATGCCAGGGAGTCCTCGCTCATCGGTGCTCAAACATCGCCAGCGACGCCGGGGACTCCTCACTCATCGGTGCTTGGTCATCGCCAGTGATGTTGGGGACTCCTCGCTCCTCAGTGCTTGGACATCGCCAGCGACATCGGGGACTCCTCGGTGCTCGGACATCGCCAGCGATGCCGAGAACTCCTCGCTCCTCGGTGCTCGGAAATTGCCAGCGACACCGGGGACTCCTCGCTCCTCGGTGCTCGGTCATCGCCAGCGACGCCGGGGCTTCCTCCTCGGTGCTTGGTCATCGCCAGCGATACTGGAGACTCCTCGCTCCTCGGTGCTCGGACATCGCCAGTGACACCGGGGACTCCTCGCTCCTTAGTGCTCGAACATCACCAGCGACACCGGGCTCGGGGACTAAGTGGGCACACTTCACCTTACAGTGAATGTGCTTGTTCTCATCTCGAGGCTATGCCCAGGGACTGGCTGCCTGCTCGGCTAGTCTTCTACTTTCTGACCCTGGCACCACGTGACTATGTCACCTACTGTCAGGCTCGGGGACTAGCTATGGGGGTATGGCCCTGGTATCCACAAGACAAGACATGGGCCGCACGATCAGGGGTGGCCCAGCCCACAAGATCAAGACATGCACGGCGCTGCTCGGCGTGCACCGCAAGATATTGTATAGTACCAAATAGGCTACTTTCCTTGTAACCTTGCCCCTCCAGAGTATATAAGGAGAGACAGGGGTCCCCTAGCGGACAAGATACATACATCTATAATGATCCATACATCTTAATGCAATACATCAGAACATAGGATGTAGGTATTACGTCATACTAACGGCCGAACCTGTCTAAATCTTATGTCTTGGTGCTTGTATTACCATCTTGCTCCTGATCTCACTCACCTCAACGACAAATCTATCATCGTGGGATACCCCTCAGTGGACTGCCGAGCATCTTTTATCGACAAGGTCCTTCTCTCACACAGAGACAAAACTGATCAGTGGATCATCCTTCTTCTATTTCCATTCACGGACACTGATCGGGACCCTATCCCTAACAAGAACCCCACAGTGGTTTACAAACTTCTTTGCATTGTTTTTTGGCTAGAGCGGTTCACCGGTATTAGTATCGACTTCTATGATTATGTAGTGGCCCTCCAACGGTTTTGTCGGGCCTCGTACACTTTTACTACTTTTCATCGACGTCGTCGATCCAGAGGGCTACATACATAGAAACACAAAGATTCAATAATACATATATATATACACGAATTATTGGAACTATATTTAATTTCATATATATATAAGAGATGCAAGATTATTAACAAATATACCTCACCATCATTTTCTTGCACAGGATTTTCTTGCACAAGAAGTTCTTGCTCATCTTCAAAATTCAGTAAGTATTGAGAGTCGTCATCAAACTCTGGGTCGGCCTCGTTCTGGTTGGGGCGATATTGAGTGCCGACATTGATAATGTTCATCATGACCTCATTCTAGTCATAGTCATCTTGCAGCTTGTCCATCTTAAGTACCACAACTATATATAAATGAAAACCATACACTAGTCATGCATATGCAAACGTAGCGAGTCAGTGAATACATCCTCACCACTACAGTTGTTAGGCTTTGTTTGGCGCTCTGCCTTACCTTTAAAATGCTTGCCTCTCTTTCTTAGGGCGTGATTTAATGAAAGAAATCGACGATGGCCCATGTACACGACCTTTCAATACTTTTTCAAAAATGTACCTTCCATGTCATGAAACAGTGCGTGTGCATTGTATCCCTTGTTTGACTGTCCTGAAAGATTACTAAGAGCAGGCCAATCATTGATTGTTATGAACAACAATGCTCACAGGTCAAAGTGTCCCTGTTTGTACTCATCCCACACACGTACATCTGTGCTACTCCATAAAAGTAGAAGTTCCTCAACTAATGGCCTCAGGTACACATCAATGTCGTTTCTAGGTTACTTCGGGCCTTGGATGAGCACTGGCATCATAATGAACTTTCGCTTCATGCATAGCCATGGAGGAGGGTTGTAGATGCATAGAGTCACATGCCAAGTGCTATGACTGCTGCTCTGCTCCTCGAAAGGATTCATGTCATCCGTACTTATAGCAAACCTTAAGTTTCTTGCATCATCTGCAAACTTTGGGAATTCTCTGTTGATTGCTCTCCACTGGGACCCATCAACGGGGTGTCTCAACATATCGTCTACCTTATGGTCTTCTTTGTTCCATCGCAACAACTTTGCATGCTCTTTGTTTCTGAACAAACATTTCAAGCGTGGTATTATAGGAGCATACCACATCACCTTGGTAGGAATTCTCTTCCTGAGACGTTCACCGTCGCCCTCAGCATCACCAGGGTCATCTCGCCTGATCCTATACCATGATGCATGGCATACCAAGCATGCATTAAAATTCTTGTATTCGTCGCGGTGGAGGCTGCAATCATTAGGACATGCATGTATCTTCTGGATTTCTAATCCTAGAGGGAAGACGACCTGTTTTGCTGCGTATGTAGTGGCGGGCAATTTATTTGCCTTCGAAAGCATCTTCTTTGCGAAAGTCAGTAACTCCCCAAATCCCTTGTTGGATACACTATTCTTTTCCTTACATTACAACAATTCAAGTGTGATACCCAACTTTTTTTGCCCCTCTTTGTAAGTCGGGTATAGCAATTTCTTATGATCCTCTAGCATGCGCTCGAACTTGATCTTCTCCTTTTCACTTTCACATTCTCTCTGTGCATCATGGATGTCTTGACCAAGATCATCAGCATGCTCATCTTCTGCCGCTACCTCTTCTTCAGTTTCCCCCATTGTAGTATCATCAAAGGCACCGTATTCAGCAAAACCACGAATAATAATGTTGTCATCATTCTCTTCTTCTTTTTTTCATCTTCTTCCATTAAACATCTCTTTCTCCATGCTTAGTCCAACAAATATAGTTTGGCATGAAACCCGACGTAAACAGGTGTTCGTGTAGGATCCTTGAGCAAGAATAATCCTTCTCATTCTTACATAGAACACATGGGTAGCACATGAAACCATTCCGCGTGTTTGCCTTGGCCATATTTATGAATTCATGCACGCCCCTAATGAACTCTGGGGAGTGGCGTTCCACGTTGTACATCCATTGCCGGTTCATTTGCATTACATGACGTACACCACATCAAAAACTTGTAATAACCCATATTATACAACATGTATGATTAGTAGTTAATTAAAAGATCTAAAATATTCATCAATCGACATGATTAATTAATATCCTATACCACAAAGTTGTTTCACGTATTCTCGAACATTAATTTATTAAAGCCTTGATATAATATAGATAATCCCAAATAGCGCTAATCAAACTAAACCTACAATGCACTTCAGCAGAATAAGGATTTTGTGACCAATTCTAACTAAAACAGATAGATCATTCTTCTGCTGGTTCACTTTCTCATCATACAAAGGTGCACTCTCATCAGTCGCCTCAGTCGCCTTTGCAAGAGATTTTTAAACGTGCTCAACATACTCTTCCTTCCAGTACCAACTGTCACATGATACAGTGTCATCCCACTGAAATTACAACAACAAATCAAGAACTTTAATCAAAATCATCACGAAAAATGGCTACAAAGCATAACAAAACATGACAAAAAAATTACTCACTTCGCGATCTGGACACGTGTAGAAAATGCGGCCTTGTTGGGACCCTTCTTCTTCACCCTGTACTCCCTCATAGTCTTCTGCCCACACTTGTCATACGCAATGAGAGGGAGATCCGGCCTCAGTCACTTAGGGATCCCATGTGAGGCCGAGGACCCGGAAGCAGTCGCCATCTATGACTCTATACTCATTTTCATCAACTACTATAAATTTCTCATTTTATGGCCTTGTTTAGTTGACGAATTTTTTTGGGAAATGGTATTGTAGCACTTTCGTTGTTATTTGGTAATTAGTGTCCAATCATAGTCTAATTAGGCTTAAAAGATTCGTCTCGTGAATTTTGTCTAAACTGTGTAATTAGTTTTATTTTTTATTTATATTTAATGCTTCATGCATGCGTCCAAAGATTCGATGTGACAGGAAATCTTGAAAAATTTTGCAAAATTTTGGGAACTAAACACTACCTATGAACCATGAAATTAAATGAGCTATATACTAAAAAAATCTTTTATTTCTCTATTTCTAAACCATGAAATGAGGCAATGAAAGGTGCATGCTACTATCCACCATTATTTCCAATCTAGAAAAAAAATCTCTATTTCTAGATCATGAAATGAGACAATGAAAGGTGCATACTAGTTTTGATGAACTACTATAAGCTTCCTTCGTCTTCATATTCAAACTATCAAGTAATTTCGAGCTCAAATGATATATAAATCAAAATAATTCCACCATCATTCCCTATCTAAAAAAATCACAAATTTCTCTATTTCTAGACCAAGAAATGAGCCATGCTAGTGATAAAATATGGGAGAATAAAGTTGGTAACTTTTAGAACCGAAGAATGGATGAAGGAATGAAGAAGTTTTCACCAATCCCGCAAGCATGAACTCCTTCCACGAGAAAGAATAGAGAGCAGGCAGAGAGCTTGAAATGGCTTAGTCTGGAGGAGAAAGAAGGAGAAAGTATATAGTCTGGGACATGTAGTCCCGGTTTGTGGTATAAACTCGGACTACAGGTATAATTCTAATCCCGGTTAGAGCCACCAAACGGGATTAAAGGTTTAGTCACGGCTAGTAGCTTCAACCGGAACTGGAGGGTAACCTTTAGTCTCGATTTGAGCCACCGACCGGGACTAAAGGTCCCCTACTGCTCCCCTCCTGCAAAAGTTATGTCTCTGGCCGTTGGGCAGGGGACTTTAGTCCCGGTTGATAGTTTCAACTGGGACTAATCCTTTCTTTAGTCCCAGGCCTAAAAATAACTAGGACTAACGCATCGAACCGAAAGTCTATTCTCTACAGGTGGGTGGGCCCCTGCGGTCATCCAGGATGCTCTGATTCATGCACAGTTTGATACCTGCATCCAAACGCTGCCTAAGGAGCTCACACGGAACATGATTGTTTGCCAGCCAACCAAACGCGGCACAACGGCGGGCACCCGGAGACCACGGCCACATGGAAGTCGGCAGAGGTCGCATGCACACACACTCCATGGACACAACCACAAGGAGGTCGGCCCCGAGCCCGCTTTGCTCGGCCTGCCTTTTGTGTAGTGTAGCCCCACGGAGAAAACAAACGCCGATAAAAGTCGAAGAGAGAGATGGTTGCATGATGCTAATAATGGCCGGGAGGCACGTACTATCACGTGACGTGACCGGAACCTTGCCCACTTTTTCCGTCCGTCCCCTGACAAAAAGGCCACCATAGGGCCAAGTCACGTGCTGGACCACCCACCATTCTCGGCTCTCTCTCTCTCGTTTTCCCCCCTCCGTTGAAACAGGGAAGGAAAAAGAAAATTCTTCCAAAAAAGACGAACCATGGAGTGAAAGATTGAATGACGAACTGATCAACAAACATTCAAGGTATTTACATGGTTTCGTTTTCTCTGAAAAAAGAATTGTTGAGCTTCTCTGTCATTTAATTAAGAGAGTGTTCGGCTGTCATTATAAATCGGCTTATAAATTATGGTATATTATTTTTCTCTCCCAATAAATTAGCATACAAATCAGCACAAACAGCTTTACAAGCAGCCGAAGAGAACCTAACAAGACGGCACGCGTTCACGTCGGATACCATTGGGTAGTACAGACGGAACGTGCTCACGTCGTACGGGTAGTACGGACAGAAAGCGTGCCATAACTAATATGCTTGCTAAATCACAATCATGACTATTCAATTTGTGTACTCGATACATGATGGGTTTATGAGCATGATTACTGACAAATTAACGATCACAATTTATACCAACAGAATTATATTCATTGCACTGATCTCTCTCAAGAACTTAGAAGCAGGGAGGAGGTATAGGTACCAACAATTTAATAACAATTAACAAAAAGAGAAATGAAAATATGTGGAATACGCAGGGAAAGAAAGTAAGAAACGGCAGAATTTCGCAAAAGGATCTAAAGCTCCATGCATGCAATGCACGACGCGAGCTTCCTCCGTGCCGGTTGCCGTGCCGGGCAGCTAAGCTAACACACGCCGCCGTAGTCACGGAACATGAGCTCCGGCCTCGGCCCGCCGGCGGATCCTGCGGCGGCGTCATGGTGGGTTCCGCGGATGAGGATGAGCTCTTTCTGGCGGCGCAGCTCCACGACCTTGCGGTGCGAGTTGGAGTGCTCCGTGAGCACGAAGGTGGGGCTGCCCGCCGGCCGGTACTCAGGCATCAGCCGCCCGGACTTGAACCGCACGCCGCACGCGTTGCACAGGGTCTTGGGGCCCAGCGGCCCCGACCGCCACTGCGGCGTCTGCTCCGACGCGCAGTGCGTGCACCGGCGCACGCCGCCCTCGTCCATGCCCACCTCCCCGCCGGGCCCCGCCGGGCTCTTCTTGCCGCGGCTGCCGCCGTTCGGGCGTGCCGGCTTGTTCGAGTTCGACGACGGGAAGTCCGAAGACAACGAGCAGGACGATGGTGATGGAGACGACTGCGATGGTGGGCGCGGCACGAGGGAGTGCCACGCCGCGGCGGTCGCGCGGGACGACCGCTTGCTACGCGCGCCGCGGCCAGGCGCCGCTGTGACGCAGCTGTCTTGACCGGCCGAGGTGCCTCCTCCACTGCCTGCCGCGTTAGCAGCCGCAGCCGCAGCCGCAGCCGCTGCCATTGCGGCATGCGCGGCCGACGAGTAATTCGGCATGTCCGAGTAGGAGTCGTCCACGAACTTGGATAGCCACTCCAGCTCGGCAACTTCCTCGCTCTAAATCATCATGTATACCACATTTGTTTAGCGATCTCATGCATCGAAACCTCTCTAATAAGTACAGTAGGTAACAATTCATGTATATATTTAATTTAATTTTGATATGTACTTACGGGTATGTAGAACTCATCGGCGAAGGAGAGGAGCGACGACGTCTGGTGATCCGACGAGTTGGCGGTGGGTGATGGTTCACCCATCATGGCCCCCGAGTGGTGTCCCTGCTTGTCAGTGGCCGCGGTGGGGAAGAACTCGTGGGCGCCAGCGCCGGTGGAGAGGTCGTCCACGCTCATGGTGTCGCCCATGGGCGGCATCCCGTAGTAATGGTGGTGGTTTGCCGTGGAGTAGCAGGCGCCGCCGCTGTGGGGACTGCTCATCGGCGCCGTGGTGATGCTGGAGGCGTTGTGGTGGTATGTGCCCATTCCCATGCCGAGATCCACCCCCATGGCCATTTCCCACTCCGACGCCATCGATCGCCAACACAAGAGCTAGCTGCCTAAGAGCTAACCGTACGACGTACTGCTACTTAATTGACACAGGGCATCAGTTCCTTGAAACGAGCCAGTGACCGTGCTCGTTCCAGTACGAGCTAGTACCTGCTGGTCTTGTGCTAGTCTCAGTGACGAGAGTGAGGGAGAGTGTGTGTGTGCTTGTGTGTGAGAAAGAGAGAGAGGAGGGGATGGAGTGGAGTGGTGAGAGGGGGAAGAAATAGTGCTGGGCTCTGGGGGTCGGGGCCTCCAGTCACTTTATCACCGGTAACAAAGGAAGGGGTTGTTGCGAAGTGAGGTGATGGGAGGAGACTAGAAAGAGGTGGAGCTATGTGTGTGCACAAAACTATGTTTTGACAAAAGCTGTGCATATGATAGCATATTAGGGAGGTGCAATTACGGGGGTGTATAGAATTAGATTAGAGTGCAGAGGGGGAGGGCCGAGGAAGCTGCAGCCCAGCACGGCAGCAGCAGGCCCCAACGTGCGCCGTCGCATGCACTGCATCCATCCACTCTCTGCCCACCCACATTCATATGCTCATATATGCTCCACCACCACTCGTCTCACACGCAGTGCTCGTTTAGGCCCCGTTTAGATCCAAAATTTTTTGGATTTTTGCTCACTGTAGCATTTCGTTTGTATTTGGTAATTAGTGTCTAATTATGGACTAATTAGGTTCAAAAGTTTCGTCTCGCGATTTCTCGACCAACTGTGTAATTAGTTTTTTTTCGTCTAAATTTAGTACTCCATGCATGTGACGCAAGATTCGATGTGACGGGTACTACGCAAAATTTTTTGGAATCTAAACGGGGCCTTAGTTCCTAGAAACTTTCCCAAAAAATACTCTACTCTCTCCCCTCCCTAGCATAATTCCGTTAGCTACTGGCTGTACCAGTACCAATAGCAGCAGTCCCAGTATTTTTTTAATAAAAGAAGAAAAAAAAACTGAAGACAGAGACGGGGAAGAAAGAAGAGAATCCGGTTACTTTAACCGCAATGCATGCACAAGACCACGTGACTCCATGAGCTGTAGCCTGTGCAACCGTCCAGGGGAGTGGACGCCGAAGCATCCTGGCCTGGCGGAAATCAATGCTGCTCGCCTCGCAGGGGCATTCGTACGCGTACGCAGCAGGCGGGGGAAAAAGTCTGCCACGCATGCACTGAGAATGGTTAATCGGTCAATTTCCTCTGTCCATACGTCGTCCCGGCTCCATTCGAAAAAACTTGCCTCAATATATATTTGGATCGATCGATCGTCAAGGAAGAAATAAACGGTGTGCCGGCCGGCCACACCGTGTGATATGATCGATCACACCGTTAGGTACGTACTCCAGTTAGTTGTATCCCTTTTTCAAATACACGTGTGTGTGTCTATATATATATATATATATATATATATATATATATATATATATATATATATATATATATATATATATATATATATAATGTTTATTTATACCTATATAACAAGCCAATTAATTACACACCTCGTTCGCTTGATCGTTTTTATGGCTTATAAATCGGCTGATACTGTTTTGCTGTATCATGGCTGATACGAGAAAGCGAACAGGGTGACCGTTGGGTTTAAAGAAACTATGGAGAATTATTGGGTTTCGTTCGACAAGTGAAAACTTGTCATGACCGAGCCATCGCCAAGGGACCGTTTGTCAGTGACAGCTCCCGATCTGACGAGTAGATAATAAATTAGCTTGTGGAGATTAGGAGGTGAACCACCAATGGGTACGTTGTGCGCAGGGAACGGAGGTCGCCGCTGGAGTTGCGTTTACGCTCAGAGTTCGGATAAAGATAAGATATGAAGATAATGTTGCTGCAACATACTTAGTACTCGTACTAGGAGTGGAGTACTCTTATATATCTACACCGGACATCAGTCACTTTTCACTTGTGACACACTGACACTACTACTACGAGTACCTCCATGCATGCAGTAATCAATGATGAGGTGAGAGTGCGCAGGGAAACGACGGCGACGAGGGCCCGGTGGGGGGGCCTGGTGGAGCTGGAGGCTGGGCGGCTGGCGCTGCTGCTGACGCTGAGGAAGAGGAATTGCCGAATTGCACTGGCTGGTTGCCGGTGGTAGTTACCGCCCGCAGGTAAAAGGGTTTGACGTCAAGGCAACGTGGAGTATCGGCGCCTGTGGGTATGGGGACCCCTGCCCAGCTGCCCTGGCCTGCTTCTGCCCGCGCGCCCCTCGCTCTGGCGGGGCCTCTGGGTTCTCTGGCCCTGACGGTCAGGGCCAGTCCCCTTTCCTTTTCAGTTTTCACCGTTGCCCGGCCGGCCAGTACGACGTGCTCACCCCGTTTCTCACACGTCTCACTCACCTCCTATCCTCTCCCCCATCCTGCCCATGAGGCCATGAGTACATCGCTTAATTACCAAAGGAATAATTGGCACTATCCAAATTATATATGGAATTAAAGACAAAATACACTAACAACAATTTCCATTTAACGTGGTCGAGGGTTTGTTGCTGGCTGCTATATTAGCACAACAACTAACGTCTGGTCTCTGTTTCAAGTAGCGACGACAAGGGTATATATAGTAGCACCATTGAATCTTGACAATTATTTTATATATATATATATACACACACACGGGCGACATGTCGGATATCTCTTTTTCGATCTCAACTAACATGTACGATCACAGGTCTGATTTTGTCCGTGCGTGCTGATATCTCCAATTTCTGAAAACATGATGTTCTCGTCCAGTATGACGAGGGCTAGCTATGTGAGCAAACTAATTAGAGTCCCAAGCCACACACGCGCGCGCGCGCGCGCATATATATATATATATATATATATATATATATATATATATATATATATATATATATATATATATATATATATATATATAGAGCACACAAGGGACCGTTGATACAGGCTCGTAATGGATGGGATGGTTGCCATTTTGCGACCACATGAAGGACCACGCGGCGGAGGTAGGGCTGTATGGTCGTCATGGACATGAGAAATTTACGAGATGGCTTGCTACCTGTGCTGCACCACCTCCGTTCCGTTCACTTAGCCCTTGTTTAGTTACCCCAAATTCCAAATTTTGGCACTATGCAAAAAGAAGATTCCCCATCACATCAAATTTACGGTACATGCATGTAGTATTAAATGTTGACGAAATCAAAAACTAATTGCACAGTTTGGTTGTACTTTGCGAGACGAACGTTTTGAGTCTAATTAGTCAACGATCGGACAATTATTACCAAATACAAACGAAATGCTACAGTGCACTACAGTGTTTCAGAATTCCGCCGGCGCCGAATCGGCCAGCAACTAAACGGGGCCTTACTTTGTGTACGCCTAGAGGGACCACACACCCTAGCTGTTTGTCGTTGCGTCCTACGGTCCTAGCTAAGCTACACCCGCCACTCAATCAGACAGCCCTTGTTTAGTTTCACCCTAAATTCCTAAAAAGTGCTATAGTACCTGTCACATCGAATGTTTACGGCCCGTGCATGGAGCATTAAATGTAGACGAAAAAAAAACTAATGACACAGTTTGGTGGGAAATTGCGAGACGAACGTTTTGAGCCTAATTAGTCCATGTTTGAACACTAATTGCCAAATAAAAACGAAGGTGCTACAGTAGCCCCAAATTCCAACTTCCTGGAACTAAACAAGGGCACAATATGCGCATTGTGTACGCCGGGGAGACAAGCACCTATATAGGGGCGATAAACAGCTGACATGTGGGGACAGCTTGTGCATGGGCATCTGCCTCGTTAAATGTTGCGTATGCGACATCCCATTGTACAAAGTTGACACCTATCATGGATTCATGGTACAACATGCATGCATGGTATTGTATACGGAGTATATGGTACTGACTTCTGGAGATGAACGAAGTTTCACCTACATGTACATAAAAAAATAGGAAGAAAGTTGTATGGGCTACAGGCAGTACTTCAAGAAACTGGTGCGTTTGGTTCGAGGAACGAGGTGATTCATCGTCTTCTTACTCCTCACTTTTTGTATTTGGTTTATGGAATGGAATGAGTTGATCCATCACCACCTCATTCCTCGTAAGCTAATAATTAGTACATGCATGAGGAATGTGTTGATTTCACCAAAATTAATGAGATGAACTAATGATACATCACCTGACTCAACAAATCTAACACACTATAAATTACTCACAAGCCGGGGCTTATAGTAGTAGTAAGGAAATGCCTGACAAAGACCAATACTAGTTTACAACCAATAGTTGTATCATCTATACAGCAGATCATCTGTTTATTTGGTGGTACGCGGAGTACTCCCCCCAATGCTTACGATACATGAAACAACTGCTATGTCTGATGCTACCCTTGCAAGTGCATCGATGTGATGATCAGCTACATTAGGCCAGTCTCAATGAGAGTTTCATGACTCTGTTTTTAATACTCTCTGGTATTGGAAACAGTGCAAACAAGTTTCCCCCATGAAACTCGTTTCATCCCATAAAATTATTTTCATCTCTCTCTTTATTTAAACTATGCCACATCAGCTTATTTAATGCTTATGAAACTCTTATTGAGACTGGCCTTATTATAATTTGTGCCCTAAAGGAATGAAGTCCACTATTTTCGGTAACATAAACTTCATTAATTACACAATTTCGTTGTAAAGAAAGAAAAACAACCATGCTGCAATTTTCTCGAGGAGGCATGTGGTGCATTTTGTTACTGCTGGGCGGGTGGGCGCCGAGCAGCCGGCCGGGCATATATGATATATATACAAGAGCCACAGCGGGATGGGTGAAGGGATGGAGCGACGCCGCAGCAAGAGCCAAACAGCGACTCTGTTTGTGGGGGAGCATGCTGCGTGCATGCGCGCGCGCCGAGTGCGTGCCCGTGGTGCGGCACGGCACCGGCACCGAATCACGTGAGGGCGACGAGGATCCCGAGGCGCGGGCGGGTGGGGTGGGTCCCCGGAATCCCCGCGGCACGGCCGCACGTGCCCACTCGTGCTTGCTTAGAGCATCCGCAGTGGGAGGGTCGAAGCCGGTGCGATACAATAAATGCTAAGATGGAACTCGGTCCTATACACTGCAACCATGGTTCGATGAAGGACCGGCTCCTTCGCATGGAACCTGGGTCGAAGAAATAAAGAACTCTTTCCTGGCATTGCTGCTCGCGCAAAGGAGAGGAGGGTGCAGTTGATTTTGGCCCCACGTATGGACTCATGCTGGGTTCGATACATTGCTGATAGAAGAACATGTGACGTCTAATCAGTTGTGGGCTCCAGTTAAGACCCAAGGACGGGTTGACACACTGTGGACGCTCTTAGGGCTCGTTTAGATGTACGTGTATCAACCTTAATCCACATGTATCGAAGTGAAATGAAATTTAGTTCAATTATACTCTGATTTACTCCAATACAGGCCATACGCAGTTCCGTCCCCGGCCCACGTGACGCCCGGCCACCCCGCGCCCCGAGCCCATCAGAATCCACGAGCCCGATTAGTTAACTGATCCCCTGGCCAAAGCAGCTCCCCGGCGCCAGCTTGGCATGGTCAGGTTAAGTAATCCGCTGGCGGCTGGCGCGCCCTGATCCTTCGTTCCCTGCAAATTAAACCACTTCACTGCGCTGCACGGGAAATTCTCCGAGCCGGGGTCGGGTCCTCCGCGGTGCCAACCCAACCGCATGCGAAGCGATGTGTCGGTTGGAAACTTCGCAAGGGAGGCGGGCGGGCGGGCGGCGAGGTAGCTTGCAGCAGGTTTGCGGGTAGAGCTGACGAGGGATGGGGACGCGGACGCGACGCGAGAGCGGGCCGCCTCTTTCAGGCCCGCTCGGCCCTCTCCTCTGACACCGGCCTGCTGGGCATCACGTGGCGGTTGCTTTCGCAGGGCCCCTGCCGTACTCTACCACGTGTCGGTTGGCGGCCGGGCAGCGCTTCATTCATGTACCTCCGCCCTGCCGACGTGCATCGGCAGCTAGCTACTCCGACCAAGCTGGGCCTGCCCCGGCCTAGCGCGCGCCAGCCATCATGCATGCGCCCAGCGGCACTCACACACACACAGCTACGGGCTCAGCCAGGCAACATATATCCCGTATACTGCTGCGTACGAGTAGGATTTATACAACGGACGGACCTTCTTGACCCTCATTTTCTGTTTTGAGAAATGAGATGCTGACCTTCACGGTTTGTCGCTGCGCGCGCGGCGCGCGTCAGAGATATATGGCGCCGAGCTCGGCCACGTCACGGCCACATAGTTTAGTTACGCCACCACAGCCTCAAAGCTCGGCCCATATGCTATGGCGCCGGGACGTGATCTCGGCACCGTAGGTCATGGCATGACTCTTGGGGTCCAAAGGTGAAATTTAGACGTATAGGGGTATAAAATACTAGGACATTTGTATATTAACAACGATTTGCGACGCCCGTGGTTAAAAATAATCGACATCAATGGTTGCTAGTGTTATAAACAAACTTAACTGATAACTTAGCACTTTCTCCCGTTTCTAGATTTATTAAAATTTGGAATTGAAATATTTTGTTTTTGTACATTTTCCCCAAAGACCTCTCAAATTGTCTAGGAGCCATCTTCTAGAACTAAGATGCATGTCATTAGCCACGACGCAATCAGGTACAGAAGGCTAGTCCAAATAGGTGAATCACCGATCGTCCTTCACAACTGAACGTCCGCAACTCCGCATCCGTAGTGTGGTTCTGATCAGATGCCCAATCACCCGGAAGGAAGGTATGCACCCACGAACCATGCGTTGCAAAATTTCTTCAAAATCCTGTCGAAGCACACGATTGACGATTTCATCCACAATCCACACACGCGCCGTCCAACACATGATTATTAGAACGGCATAGTTTATTATTCACTCTATATACTGTTCATCGCTCCTCGCACCTCCTGAGCTCCCCAATTCGATCTCTTCTGTACTGTACCTCAGAGCACTCCACTACTCATCATCTCTGGCACTGGCAGTGCGGCGACTGCAGCCTGAGGCCTGCTGGATCTATGCTTTCGTCGCGTTTGGGCCGGCACCGGCGGCAGACACGCTCTCGAGGTACCTCTCCACGACGTCCAGGCCGCAGAGTTCCTTGACGACGGGCATCGTCGCCGGCACGTCCATCTGGAACGTGACGGCGGAGTTCGCGGGGCCGGTGCTGACCGAGAACTCCTTCCTCGCCGCCCTGATGGCCTCCCTCATCGCGCAGTGCACCGAGGACGCCAGAAGAAGCGGCGGCTCGCCCGAAGCTGCAACAAACATGTCCGCGGTATGTCAATTTTTTTTTTCATAAGCGGTTTGTTGAGAAGGTCGGCATGATGGCATGAATGTTGAGACGGGGGTGAAATGAAACATTGTGAGGAGATGCTTGCCTTTTGAAGACAGGACACGCTTCTTGTCACGGGCGCTATTAAACATCTGAACATTGAACTCTTTGGGGATATTATCCACCGTGGGGATCTTGTACGTCCATGTGCCGTCGTGGATGACCAAGCCGTCCGAGTTCGTCTTGTAGTCCTCGTTCGTGAAGAACCCTATTCCTTGGACAAAGCAGCCTTCGATCTGATTGAGTGATGAACAGTGTTCAGAGGAGGAGCACATTTTCATCCATACAATGGTCTACATGAGCTGTGTTCATTTTGTAGCTAACCTGGCCCAAGTCCACAGCAGGGTTTAGGCTTTGCCCGCAGTCGTACACCAGGTCGCTGCGTAGAATTGTGGTTGCTCCTGTTAGGATATCAACTTCCACCTGCAATGTCCATTGCAAATTTCCAATGAAATGTCAGCTTTAGAAGAACTGGAGCTGCAACCTCCAACAAAAAAAAAAATTGCAGTTGCATTGTCAGGATACCTCGCTGGTGCCAGCTCCATAGTTCAAGTAGTTTGTGAAAGATGGATCAGGAGTCCAGTATGCCTGTGCTGATAAGTTCACACTCGCCATGCTTGCCTGTAGATGAGGAACAAATGTCATGAACAATTTAAACTGCTTGATATTGAGTTCCAGTTCCTTAGACTTATCTGACATTGCTACTGATTGATTAATGATGGAATGAAGGGAGGCAAAGGATTTGAGTAACTGTAATTCTTGGTACCTCTTTCAATCAAATTAAGGGACATGTTACCAACAAAGTTAGAGTTAAGTGTTATCCTCACCTGAGCAATCAAGGCACTCCATTCCACTGTGTTGGACTCAGCTTCGAGACTCTCCTTGATAGGCTTCAGCCTCTCAACGAGTACAGCACATGATTGTCGAACTGCTTCACAGCTAGATTCAGAAGTGGTGCTCCCAGCAGTCCAACCTCCTTGGATCAGGCTTAATGTGTCTGCCTGGATAACCCGAACCTTGTCCAGAAGGCATTCGCCACCATCAGGGCACATCTGTCCCAATCCGAATGCTGTCATCTGCTTCACTTTAGTCCACAATCCTTGGCCTATCTCAATTCCTCCAACCTCGACGGCAATGGAACCATCATTCATGATCGATACCTTGCCTGGAGTTGGTCGAAGACTAACCTCATAAATGGCTGGCACACAAGAAATGCCGCGTTTCTTCCATTTATTGCTGCTATTAAAGTGCTCAATCATTGCAGCCCTGTGCTGGTATTCTGGAGACAAGACCAGCTTATCAAACATGGAAACCAGGCTGTATGTAGAAGCTTCCCCAGCACTTTCTCCAAAGAAAACTTGAAGGCTTTCAAAATCATGAAGGTTCTTCCTCCTGACGGTGTTAGTGTCTAGTGCAAGCACCGAGGCAACATGCTCGATGATGGCTTCAGCGATGAAAGAGCCCTGCACATCTCCAGGAGCTCGCATTGCTGACTTTGATGAGACATTTGTCTTGCAGACCTTGGTGTCAAATTCAAGATTGCCCCAGTTGTACTTTTTGAGAGCTCCTATGATAGCACGTGGCATTATTGGACTCACATCTGCTGATATTCCAGCATTGATTCCAAGATCAAGGTGCAAGGCTGTGATCTTGCCATCTGACTTGAAACCAACAGAGTACTTCGCCTTCATTGGATGTCTCCCTCCAGCCATTATCATGTCCGTCTTGCGATCGAGGTACATCCTAACTGGACGCCGCAGCTTGAAGGCAGCAAGGGCACATGCACATGCGGTCTGACAAAGAGGCAAAAAAAATTCATGGTCATCTCTAACACATTTGCATCTCAACAGTTTTTTGGTCAAATCATGAAGTTCAATTGACAATACAGTGGCAGTTGAAAATACAAAATATTGAGTGAATCAAAGCTCTAGTTATAGGCAGGACTTACATGCGCTGCTTTCATTGCCTTTCCACCAAAGCCTCCTCCTACTCTTCTGCTGATGACACGGACATTGTGAAATGGAATGCCAAGGCACCTTGCTATCAAACTTTGTGTGAGCTCGGGCATTTGTGCCGAGGAATAGATTGTTATGCAGTTATCTTCATCAGGAATTGCTAGTGCTGCTTGAGTTTCCATGTAGAAGTAGTACTGGGATTCAAGTTTTACCTGTGGGCACAAAAATACTAGGCGTGAGTGTTTGCCCTTGCTGGAAATTCAGAGTGTATATATAAATATATCCTTTTGAACATAACAAAGTGTTCTGTACCTCTGCTGATAGAATCTTGTGGTCAGCTTCAGACATCCCTTTGTTGTAGTCACCAACTGGCTTTGGAGCTAAAAATGGGGGAATTTGGAAGTAGCTGTTTCTTTGGATGGCATCTTCTATTGTCAGAATTGGTGGCTGCAGATTTTCTGTGCTATACTCAACAACAGCTTGCTTTGCAGCCATATTAGCATACTTTTGTGTTTCAGCAATCTGAGTGAATTGAAAAGCAACAAGATACGATAAGCTTGCCTGGTTATACAAAAACATATTTCTATTTTTGTGTAATCTGAAATAACACTAAAGAAACATTACCACAACACCAATATTTTGACCAGCAAATTCAGCGATTGGATCCGCAAATAGTGGTTCATCTCCTAGCACCGTCAGGAAGGTGCTTCCAACATTTTCTCCACCGCTTGGAATATCCTTTGCAGTTATAACTGTGATGACCTTCTGTGAAGCCAAGGATGATTTGAAGTTGATACTTTTCACATGAGCATGAGGATGTGTGCTGTAGATAAATGCTCCATAGAGGCAATCCTTGGGAGCAAGAATATCATCAACATACACAGCCTCCCCTGTATAAGAAAAATGAATATGGTTTAGTGCATTTTTAAGAGAGGAATCAGTAGAGAATGCTGGGACGGAAGCTTATGAGATGGTTCTGCACTGACCAATCTATTGTACTAATAAAGACAAAAAAAAGGAGCCGTGAGATGATTATTTTGTGGAGTATACAGAAGAAAAGAGGTTCACCACAGTGGAACATGTTTGGAAGTTCAAGCTAAATCAGTTTATGCATCGGTATAAGAGTATATACCTGAAGCTTGGATCTCTGCCCCGACTTTCTTGATCGGCTTGCCAACAGGCTTGTACTCATCGCTGAAAACCATTTCTTGTCTTGAACGTATTGGCAAATCATTGCTGTCAACCTTAAGATGCTTCTCAGGTGAGTCCATAGTGCTACGATTTGTAGTTCCATTAGTATATGACCCGGTGGGAGTATCAATATTTGATGGTGCATTCGAACTGTTGGCAAGGGAAGATAGGAAATTGAACAAGAAACTGACAGCCAAACTGATCCTATATTCACGATGTGTAGTGTCTTCTGACGGTGAAACGGTATCTTTGAGTAGTTGAATTGCTTCAAGTATCACAAATGAGCTCAGTGATTTTCCCTTCAAGAAATCCTCAACCTTCTTAGCTCTGATGGCATGATCGACTCCGTAGGCACCAAATGCCAAGCATATATCCTCAATTAGATGACCGCCTGATGTCCTTGCCAAGAAAGCTGAATTGACATATGAGACAGCATTGCCAAGTGGACGAGGTGCTGCTCGGAAAGTCTCATAGGTGACATCATCTGAACCCCAGTCCGGGATAAATATGCTCAGCAGCAGGGTTCTATAATCACATGGAGGCTGCTGCAAGAACTCCTCCAAAGTGAAGGACAGCCTTTTGGAAGCCACCTGAATTGTGACTGTCGAACCTGCAGCTAGGAGCACGGTTGCAATGTCCGATTCGAATGGCAACCTTTGTGCCATCATTATGTTTCCACCTATGGTTGCAGTGTTCCGAACAAATGGTGAAGCCACTTTGTTCAGGTGATCAGCAATCTTTCTGAAGACTAGATTTCCATCTGACAGCACCTCAATAGCTTTAGAGATGGACACAACTGATCCAAGCTCAATTCCTTCGCTGCTTCTGTTGATGACAGAAAGCTCTGGGATTCCTTTGATGTCAATGTACTTGTCATAGAGGTCCTGATCCTTGTACACTCCAGACCCAGTGTTTGAAGCTACAATCTTCACAGAATTTTCATCAAACCAGTTGGAATCAAACAACCTGTGAAGCTCTTCCATGCTCTTAGGATGGTACCAGCCGTCGTCGGAGACTGCAATTGGAACATCATTTTCCTGCTTCAGTGTAGACTTGATCTCGGATTTGAGAAACTCTGGAAATGTGCAAATGGCGCCACTGTTGTAGCCCGGCAGCTTGCTGACTTCTGCAGGTTCGTCACCCTTCTTCCAGAAGCAATTGAGGCCCAGGTCCTCGAGGTCAACATCAGAGGCAAAGCTTTTGCAGGCGTCAACAATGGGTCTGTACCCGGTGCAGCGGCAAAGGTTGCCAGAGACAGCCTTCTCTGCCTCCGAGGATGTGATCTTGGAGAAGCCAGCGGGAGGGTCTGGGCGATCGGACTTCTTGTCGGCCTTGACAAGGGCGGAGAAGATGGACATACACATGCCGGGTGTGCAGAAGCCGCACTGCGAGGCATGGAAGCCGGAGAGGCGCTGCTGCACGGGGTGGTAGCCTTCCCTGGTGTTGCCGATTCCCTCACTGGTGGTCACCGAGCAACGGTCCACGCTGTGCAGCAGCGTCAGGCAGGAGCTAGCAGAGAACTCGGTCACCTCGTCTGTTTCCGGGTCGTACTTGGAGATGAGGACCACGCATGCACCGCAGCCACCTGCCACAATGTGAAATTGTAAAAGTGGGATGACTTTAGCTCTTTTATCTTCACACTTCACTGTACATGAAGAATAGCAGATATTTTTGCATTCAGAGATAAATGTAGAAGCTGATGCTAATTCTATAGAACGAAGGTGCAGGAAAATTCAAAGTTTACATTGTAACCTCGTTATATAAAGCAAATACTATATAGTTCAAAAGATAATTCCTGTTTCTTGTAGTATTAGCTTCCTGTGTAGTATGTCCCAAACATAATAGTACCTGATTTTTTTAAATATAATGATTATTTTTATTAAGTAAACAGTCAGTCGAGTCCTGCCTGAGAGCAAATGCAGGACGGTATTCCTTCCATTGAAAAATGCAAGACGTCTTTTATTCTGAGAAAAGTCAAACTCTGTGCATTTCTGTATAGCAATCAGTCTGACTATCAGTATTGCATTATTGGTTGTAGTGTATAAAAAATGCAGAAGCATCTTTAGGGATCTGTATTTTAAAGTCCTTGCACATCATATTGACTTTCTAGCTATAACTATTGTAGTTTGCAAGAAGCATCTGTATTGATTTCTTGTAGCTGGTATCGAGGCACATAGGTTGATGAAATAGTAGCAGCCAAGGCAGGTTGTGCCTTTCGATCTCTATGGATGGATTGGTCTTAGCTTCTTGGGATGTCCGATCCGTGAGACGGTGACATCCCAAGCAAAAAAATAGGAGGTACACAAGAAAATCGAAGCTATATATCCAATGGGAATTCCACTCCACTGGATGAAATGGACGAAAGATAGCGCCAGCGCCCATGCATCAGGGAACGAAAAGGCACTGGCAGCCTCTCGATCTGCAATCTAAAGTTGGCGAAGAGAATGCACATGCACGCAAATACATACTAGGAGACTCCAAGGAAAACTAGCTACCATGTCTGCTTGGAAGTTGCCAAGAAGCCCAGAACGAAACATAGGAGAGCCGAAAGCTCAACAATGGCGCTCTGATCTGACGTAACGTACCTTCGCCGCAGCCGAGCTTGGGGCCTCTGACGGGCGTCTGGGTGCGGAGGAACTCCAGCAGCGACGTCGACGGGGCCACGCCGGCCGCCTCGTACCGCTTGCCGTTGACGGCCAGCACCACCGTCGACGACGACTCCGCCGCTGCTCCTGCCTCCTTCCCCATCTCCTCCTGCACAGCACCTCTGGGTCTGGGGAGCCGATCGATGGTGCCTGCCGTCCTGTTTATTTATACGAGTCCCCGACCTGCTCCTGCAGCCGGCCGGGCGGCGGTGATGTTGATGCACGCGCTGACGTCGCCGGCGGCCAGGATGCGAAAGCGTCCTCGCAGCTGCAGTGCAGGCCTGTCAACAAGTCAAGGAGCAGGACCGATGGCATCATGCATGTGCCTCCCAGTGTTTGGCTCTATGTAATGTAGGAGTAGTATATTCGTAGCCGGTGCATGCTTTGCAAAAACAAATACGGAAATGATCCAGCCAGCGTATTGGGCTAGCGAGCATCCAATCAGCATGCATTTTTTCAGTCGTATAAGATACTACTAGTACAAGTGTACAGGTACAAGGCCACAAGCCAGCAATGCAAGCGATCGGGGAGATCAGAGATGCGCGCGGCGTGGACGGGCGATGGCGCGGGTGGACGGCAGCGGCAAAAACGTCGGCGGCGGACGGTTCGCGCGAGCTGCCCTGCCCTGCCAATGCATTTCAGGTTTTCAGCGTTTGGTCAGCCGGCGCAGCGACGAGCGGAAAAAGGCTGCGTCGTCACTGCGTTCGTCTCGCCACCCGTGAGTCGCGACGCGAAGCCAACGGGGTCCTCCTGCACGTACGCGCATGACCTCGTCTCCGGTTTGCCGGGCACGCGCCGTTTTCGGTTGGACTTCGAAGGCACCCGTTTATTTCCTCCGTCCCGAAATGATAATCAGAAGGTTTCTTATTTGACACCTAAAGTAGTAAAGTCTAAAGATAACTCGATTCTTTATATGACCATGATCTTTGAATTTTAAACAAGCCAGTGCCCGGACATCCGAACGGCGGAGCGTGTCTAGAGGCCTGCAGAGCCCGCCCCGTCCACCTAGATTCTCTCCGCCCTGTACGCGCACCTTACCCTTGTCGCTGCGCCTGTCCCTCCTTCCCCTGACCCCCTCCTCTCACTCTGCGCGGACGGGACCCGGGAGCTAGGATGAACGACTGAGGATGAGTAGGACCTGTCCGCAGGCACTCGGCATGCCGCGTGCCCTGTCCGCCGGCCTCCGGCGCGCCATGTGCCCCATCCGTAGGCCCCCGGCTCGCCATGACCCATCCCCCGTGAAAGGATCAAGATACCCAAGATAGGAGATTTATTGGGTTAATTCTAAATTTTTGCAATACTTAAGTCCTACACTTAGCCCATTTCACCTCTTGTGCCTAAAATGTGTTTCTATTATTTTCCCGCACAAAAGTTTTGCACCATAGATTTCAATCTTACTCTAGCATGACAATTCTAGGAATGTAAAGATATGAAATGAATTGCTCAAAGGTAAATACTCAAAGTAAAGAGAGGGAAATGAACACGGCGATGTTTTTCCGAGGTATCGCAGAGTCGTCACTCCCCACTAGTCCTCGTTGGAGCACCCGGGCAAGGGTGTAGCTCCCCCTTAATCCGCGCAAGGATCAAGTGCTCTCTACGGGCTGATTCTTTGACACTCCGTCGCGGTGAATCGTCCACAACCACTCACAACATGACTTGGGTTATCCACAAGCTTCGCCGGATAATCACCAAGCTCCCAATCACCACCGAGCCGTCTAGGTAATGGCGATCACCAAAAGTAACAAGCACAAACTCTCACTTGACCAAGACAAGCCTAATGAGAAAGGTAGATGCACACTTGCTACTTCCTATGCACTAATGAGGTCCTTAATCTTGGATTATCAAATCCCAATCACCTCACTAGGCTCTTGCTCTCCCTTGCACTCCAAAGGTGTTTCTCAGCTGAACAAATGGGCAAGAGATCTCTCATAGACGAGTGGATTAAGTATTTATACCCCCTTATTCAAAACATAACGTTTGGAGGCTGAGTCATCACACTGTGGGCTGACCGGACGCTCCGATCAGTTGTACCCGCCACTGTGTTAGAAAGAGTCATTAAGTTCTGACCGGACTCTGACCAGCATCGGGTCAGCACCCATCGGACGCGTCCGGTCAAGAAAAAGCCTCTCTAGAACCTCTCTGGAGTCGACCGAACGTAGGAACCCAGCGTCCGGTGCTCCCCCACTCAGCGTCCGGTCAGTACCAGACGACTATAGTTGATCAAATGAACTGACCGGACTCACCTTCCAGCGTCCGGTCACAACCAGACCAGTATCCGGTTAGTACCAGACGACTGCAGTTGATCAAATGAACTGACTGGAATCACCTTCCAGCGTCCGGTCACAACCAGACCAGCGTCCAGTCAGAAATTTGACCCTCCATTCAATTTCAACTCAAAATCCTATGTGAATGAAGTTGACTCCAATTGATCGTAGGGCAATTCCTGAGCTATCTAGTGCTAAGTTTAACAATTGTGCACCACGCCTAACATATTAGACTTACCTAGGTCAAGCTACTAGTCCATACCTCCTTTAATAGTACGGTCAAAGGAAAAACAAAGTCCTAAACTACTCTAAATGTCACTTCAACTCCTAATGACACTTAGAACTAGCCATCCTTAACCTTATCGTCCATACTTTAAAAACTGAAATGAATTCCATCGATGGGAGCATGAAAACCATAATTGCCCAATCAATTGTCATTACCATGACCTAACTTAAATTGCCTCTGTAAAACACATGTTAGTCATAATAATCCCGTGTCGTCATTAATCACCGAAACCCAACTAGGGGCCTAGATGCTTTCACCCCATCACCCCGGCCATGCGCCCATCACTCACCGCGCCCTCGTGACTCTTCGAACAACATGAAACACTTGAATGCAACATACATCTGAAACATACGAAACATTTAGAACATACACTTGTAACCTATGTGTGAAACATATGCGACATTAAGATAAAATACTTGCAACATGAAATCACTTGCTGTAACATAAGACTAAAACAGATGAAACATTTGAAACATACTCTTACAATGTATGTGTGAAACATACTTGCAACATACGTCTGAAACATAAGAAACATTTCGAACATGCTTGCAACATACCTTCGAAACACTTATAACATGTGCAACATCCATATGAAACACCTGCAACATAGCTTTAAAACATATGTGTAAGGAAAATGGACTCTTGGCCCATTTACTTTGGATTTTGGTGTTTGATGACCAACACTGTAACAACCCAAAAATCCACACACCAAAAATCACAACTACAAAAAATTTTGTTGTTACCCCATGCAATGTTGAGTGACATCTATAGGAGCCAACCCTAGGTGTTGTATTAGTTGTAAACCAACTAAACAATTTCATGAGCATGGCATGTCATTTGTTAATTATGTTTATTTAAATACTAACAAATAAAATATGGCATACATTGTTAACACAAATGGTGATTTGGATTTTCATTTGTTTTATGTAATGCCTAACAACTCCTTTAAAGAAATAAACCATAAAATAATTATTAATCAAACCAAATAATAAATACTTAAAGAGAAAACTATTTCCATTTTTGTATAACAAAAACTACACTTATTTTGTTATACAAAATAGCTAAATAAAATTTCCTAATATATTTAAAAGAATGTTGTGGGCCTCATACCTAAAACTCCAAGGAATAAGGTACACCAATTTGAATTCAAATTCCAAAATCAAATTTGAATTTAAACAAAGGAGAAGAAGAATAAAAACAGAAAAAGGAAAGAAAGGAGAAAAGGCCCGCAGCTGGCTCGACCTGCTCGGCCCGCTAGCGCGCAGCAGCAGCTAGCCCAGCTTACGCGCGCGGCAGCACCCGGCCCCACAAGCAGCCCTGCTTCGCGCATAGGCCGGCCCAACTCGCGCGGCCAGCCCAGCGCGCTGCTCACGCCCGCGCGCCTCCCCGCTTCGCTTGTTGCCACTGCCACCGGAACCCACGCGTCAGCCACACCCCGGCACAGTGTCGTCATCCTCCCCACGCCGGCACCGCCTCCGACCGAGACCCGACCAAAGTGACAGGCGCGGGCCCGGGGTCACGTGAATCGTCTGGCCCTGCTCCCTTGGCGCCGCGCCCACGCAACCTCCGCGCCAACCACCCACGCCCGCGATGCCGTTCGATGCCCTCGACGCATCACCAGCCGTCTGCCCCGTTCGCCATGGATGGAGCTCAGCACCGGGGGCTATAAAGCAATGCCCAGAGCCCTAGGGATTCCTCAGCCACCGCCGCCGCTTGGTGGCCCAACAGCCCGCACCGCACCGAGAGAAGAGGGCCGAGAAGGAGTTCGGAAGAAGGGGAGGCGAGCAGAGAGAGCTCGGAGGCGCCGATCACCGAAGCCGGAGCGCCGCCCCATGTGCCTACCCCGACAACGCGCCCCGCCACCATGCCACGACCGAACGCCGCCAACACCGCTCGGTGAGTCTTTTGGCTGAGACCTCCTCCTAGCCCTTGGACGCCGTAGCAGAGCACGCGCACGTCGCGCTCCTGACGCCGCCGTCATGGCGCGACCACCACTTGCGCACCCGGCCGCCTTGTTGGACTAGGATGTAGTCGTAGCACCACCGTGACGCCCGGAGGGTAGCCGCGTAGACCGAGACCCCGTTAGCCGGCCACAATGTCCTGGCCACGAGCACCGGACCTCGGCCGGAGTTCCGCCGTGCACCGTCACCGCGCGCGGACTCCGCCACGCCCAAAGGTCATCATCGACACTTTACCCTATCGCCCGCTAGCCGTTTGAAAGGGAATGGGGCACTAGGACCCCTGGAATAGCCCCGAGCTGCCCCGCCAGCGAGCACCGCCACGACCAAGCCACCGACCACCGTGGCCAACGCCCTGGGAAGCCCTGGCCACCACCTTGACCCCACCACCGTATTCGCCGAGACCTGACGAAGCTTTTCCCCACCGTAATTGGACGCTAGCACCGCCGTAGGAGCTCACCGATGAGCAAACCACCGGTGGGAGCACGCCGGGGATGGAAGCAGAGGACTCCCCTCGCCGGCCACACGCGCCTGCACCCGGTGCACATGGGCCAGGCCAAAGGGAAGAGGGGTGGACTTGGTCCACCGAAGACCAGCCAACGGTCCATGGACCGTGAACATGAGTCCACCGTGAGCCACGCGGTGTGGGCCGAACGGTAGACGAAGCCCAGTGGGGGCCTGTAACGACCTGGATTTTTCTGGAAACAAAAAATTACAAACTTTTTAAAATTTTTCCTGTAATCGTGTGAAGCATGTAAACGTTAGGTCCAACACGAGTCAAACCCGCTAACGAAACATTGCAGGCATATAGAATTGCTTGTAGAGATTTGCCAGAGCTCTTTTGTTGCCTCGTGTTTGAGTCTTGGTTTCATTTTGGAGAAGCACAATCTATAGCAACTCCCTTGGATTCCTCGCGAGATTATTCCGACTCTCCCGTGATCCTCTCTCATTCTATTAAAACCTGGACCAACGAGACCTAGCCCTAACGTTTCCCTTCTGGAACCTTCCTCGAACACCGCCTTATATTTCATCTTGGAAATCCTTCTCAAGATGTGATGAATTCTTCTCAAAACCAAATTCAAAACCATATAAACATAAATTGGAAAATCTATTCCCTTCCCTCTTCTCTCCCCTCACGCCTTGGCCTAGCCCAGCACTCCCTTTCTTCCCCTTCTTTCTGCTTCTGGCCCACGCAGGCAGCAACAGCAGCAGCGCAGCCCGCCAACCACCGCTACCGGCCTGCTGCTTGCGCCCACAGACCGCACGGCCCAGCTAGCCGGTCAGCCCAGCACACGAATGCAGGAGCCCAACCGAGCCCCCTCTCCCTGCCTAACCAAGCCTAGCTCACAGCTATGGCCCAGTCGGCCCAAGCCGCCCCGGAGAACCCTAGCGAGCAGACGCTCCTAGCCGCCACCGCCAGACCGCGTGCGGGCGCCCGACACCGCCCTACGTTCCACGCCACACGATGTGCGCCGCATGCCCCTTCTCTACACGGAAGCCGAGGATCACTGTCCACAGTACCTGGAGCCCTAGCCGCTCGCCCTATAAAGATGCCACGACCGGCTGCCCTTGCTCCTCCATTTTGCAGCCGCCGCCGCCATCATTCTCCCTCCGTGCGAGCAGCCGCCTTCCGACGTGCCATCGGTTGCCTCGCCATGCTGGAGGCACACCATGGCAGCACCGCCTCCCTGCTCCGCGTCATGACCGAGCCACCGGTAGGAGCCGGTCCCTGCCTCACCGGAGCCCCTGGCCATGGTGACGTCGACCGTGATCCCCTGCTCCTTCCCCGCCTACGACACGAGCGCGTCCGCGACAACCACCGCTGGCCGAGCTCGAGGACCCCGCAACGTCCACGTAACTGCACCACCTCGTCGACGTCCACCTCGAGCCTCTGCTTCACGCCTCATCCTCGGCCGTGGCCAAGCCAAGCCCGACGGTGAGCACTAGACTCCCAAGCCCCCACCCTTGTTCATGTTTTTGATGCCTGCCTGTCCTAGCCTTCGACGCTGGCTTGACCCCGGAGCCTTCCTACAGTCCATGGTGCCTCGCCACGCTGGCAGCCATGACCCCCTCGCCCTAAGCCTACAGAACTGCCACGGCCATGCCAAGCCGCTCCATCGTCCTCTGCTCTAGGCCGGTCTGCGCCCGAGAGCCCCCTGTACACACGCACGCTCGCCACGACCGCTACCTCGAGCCCGTGTCCCCAGCCATAGATGATGATCCCCTTTGCACCACCTCTACCTCACCGTCTCCGTGCCTCCACCAGCTCACCGTGCCTTGTCCTCGTTGGGCGCCAGGCCACCGAGCTAGAACTCCGTCGATTGCCACGGACGCAACCTCGAGACGACGGCTCCTGCGCTGCTCCGTTTCTTCCCCATAGCACGATGTCACGACGTAGGAGCCCCGCCTCGCCGTCAGGGTGGACCTCATCAGCGATGCACCGATGCCCTCTACTTCGAGCTTAACCGTGAGCACGACATCGAGCTGTACCATGACATGCTTGGTGGAGCACAGCAGCCCCACCGTCCATGACCATGAGCACCAGGTTGCCTTCCCACTCCACTCCAGCCGATGCTCAACTAGTAGCCCTGCCTCACCAACCCCGATGAGCTACGACCTTGCCCCGGCCACCATCGCAGCAAGGGTAAGCCTCCTCCTAGCCAAGCTCGTTCCTTGCTTTTGACCGGTGAACCTAACCATTTCCCGCTACGAGTCCGAGGCCATAGCCATGCATACCACTCCATCGTGCTGGAGCCGTGGAACCTAGATGCTGTGACCATCCTCTACTTCGCCTATGGTGAGCCTTGAACCGAACCCCGGTGAGCGGTCACAACAACGTAGCTACATTGCTGGCATCGAGCCCGACCCGCGTCAAGCGGCCCGTCGTCTGCAAGCCCTCGACGAGACAACCAAAAGACAGACCTTTCCACCACTTGCCTGCTGCCAGCCCAAGGCCAATGACCCCTCCATGTGTCTGACCTTCATGCCATGGATTTTCTATAGGGACCTCATCAGCTCGCCGCCGGCGAGAGCCCTACCACGGGGGAACAGAGGAGGGGAAAGGAGGAACCTAACATGGCATTGCGAACCCATTCTACCATGAGCCGAGAAAGAGAAACGAAGAAGTGGACTTGGTCCACCATTGACCCTGTCTTAGGTCCATGGACCAGCGCATCTTGGTCTACCATGAGCCACGCTCACGTCCACAGCCTGGAACCGAGCCCGTATGGAGCCCAAATGAGACCACCTCGACGACCACTCCGACCATCTCGGCGGCCACTCCAACCACCTTCGTGATCACTCCGACCACCTCAGTGACCACTCCGACCACCTCGGTGACCACTCCGACCACCTCCGTGAACTCCAACCACCTCCGCGACCACTCCGACCACCTCTGTGACCTCTCCAACCACTTCATCAGCTGGTCTACCCATTCCCCCCAGCTATGAACATGCTACTCCGCAGTCGTGTCGAGTTGTTGCGTCTTTCGGTCATGTTTGGTTCTTATCACGGTGTTGTTGCCTGTGTGCCGAGCCTTCGAGCCGGCTAAGGGATCGTACCTCATTCGGACGTTACGATCGCAGGATTTATCTCGCCATGACCGTGAAGCCGAGTGTAACTCAACCCCTTGCTTTTTAGTTGACTTCATAGTACCACGAGTGTTAGCTCCTGTCTCCGGCCCTAGAACATGGTCGTGATGGATTCGATGTCGATACTAACATCGATGTGGATATCACCAGCACGCCTTGAGCCCTCCATGACCAAGTCCTGTGGGAGATGACCTGGGAGATAACAATCATGGAACGATGGATGCCAACTCATTGGTGTAGCTTGTGGCCGCGAGTTCACCTCGCCATGACCATGGAGCTATGCCACTCTTTTGCTTTTACTTGCCTCTTCGTGCTCAAACCCCCATATGCTTGTACCTTGTATGACCATCGCATTTCTTTGATTCCCGCGGTGACAACCGCACTGCTATGAATTAGATAGATGTCTTAGTGCCAGTGCACCTAAGTTGGGTACCCTACGAGTGGTTTGTGCACTTGATGTTTGTCGCTTCCTTCCAATGCCCCGTCTTTCGTCGTGGTGCGAGTGTTGGAAGAAGTAGACCTTGTCCCTTGTTGTTCTTGCTCTTGTTGCACCGTTAGCCCGCTCTGTTCGATTCCGTCTTGCCCATGACGATTCGATCAAAGACCAGACTATTCCCTTTGGGTTAGCGAAGCTATGGTCTATGTCGTACCTTGGACCCATGCGTGTCGACCCGATCGACCGTCTAAAACCATCTTTCCCGAAGATGTGTCTAAGAACATGACATGGATGTGCCTAGCTAACCCCCGCATCTTTAGCCATGTTGAGCGACCCTCTTCTCGGCTCCCGACATTATTGTGTCATGTGGATCGAGGGTAACCGTTGATGTCCAATCTCTTTGCGCTACCGCTTTCTACCATAGCGGGCGAGCCGAATTACGTTGGAGCCAAGTCACAATAGTGTTAATCGTTCTTGTTTGCTACTCGTGTCCAATTGTGACTTGCGGGATAAGGCTATAAGAGCCGAACCCCATCGTTCTTCTTTCTTGGGGCCCGACTCCCAATCCCCGTCAATTCAATAACATCGGATCAAAAGATCGTGAGCCGTGGGGTTTGCTCTGGATAAGCTCTGGCTTAAACCATTTATCATAAAGCCATACTGGCTTGGCCATGACTTAAGCTTGTGCTCAGCATACCACCACTCATGTTTCTTTGGCCCGAGGAAATCGGACAACCACCGAGAGGGCTAAGCCATGTAACTCTTATTGTCTCGATGGCGTTATTGGATTTCCTATGTCTCATCGTCTTTTCGAGTGTTGAGTGCTCCCTTGCCTGGCGTGTCGCTTCGTGGAGTAGCTGACGATCGGATCAAGAAAATGTGGACGACGACAAGGACTGCGGAATGGAGTCAACGCAGGAGGAGGTGACCTCGCTAATGGAACACCAACGAATGGGGAATTGTACCACTACTACCTCTACATCGTAGGTGTCATGGTAGCACCCTCTTTTAGAGAATCCTATTAGACATTGCATAATATCTAGAACTGCTAGCGCTTTATAATTATTCCTTTGCTAGTACTTTGATGCATGCTACTACCTAAGCCATTATTACCCTAATGCAACCCACTCTACCACGTCACCCTACTTTGCACATTCGCTCGCTTATGTATGCTTACTTGCCTGCTTGCTTGCATATTACACCACTATACTTATTATTAACTCCACTTCGCATTATATCGGGGATGTGATGCTGGTGGTGAACCCCCTAGGAAGGGTTTGGCTATGGGTGTCGGACTTGGTGGTGTGTGAGCATGCTGCGTGTGTCTTGGGTGCGTGGAGAGCGAGGGTTGTGTCGACCGAGCTAGAATAACGACGAGCCTGGGGTGAGTCTTGCCATGTGGTACTACCTAGGCACTTGGATATGGAATACCTGTGGCGAGTAAATGGTAATTGGAGGTGGCCTTAGGTGTGAACCTCGAAGAGGTGGAGCTCGGGGTAGAGGTGCTGTGGTGGCACGTAAAATGGAAACCCTGATGAAGACATTCTGGCTTGGTCAATCCCTAAGGACTTACTAGTACTCAGACTCATCGGGAATCATTTACATCCCACTCGCCCTATATGGTGCGGGACAGTCGGACTACTTGGTAGAACAATGCCACTACTGCTAGGCAAACGTGTGCAAGGAGGTACGGGGCGCGCGGTTTCCCCCACACCCTTCTGAGACTTTAGGAGGCCTTGTGGACCTGGCTCTTGACATCCGGAGGGCCCCGGCTCTATCTACGACTCATAGTATCAGCCATCCCAGACTAGACTTGGGATGTTCCAGGGCTGAGATGTAGGGTGGCATCGTTCTAGGCTAGCAAGCGGCCGGAATCTGCCTAGACGGGGCACCGTTGAGAATGGCTATCTTGTGGGAATGTAAAACCTCTGCAGAGTGTATGGTTGATCGATCGATACATAGACCGACTTGTTGGCTATGGACCTTTCCTGGGTTTCGCTTAAACTAGATAGGAGATGAGTCCTTCTTTCCTCCCTTCTGGGTTGGGGTATTTTTCGGTCATGAGCCTTGGGGGCTGCGGGCCGTTGAGATAAGGCCTAGAGGGAGTTGGCCTGTCGACCTGAGTGTGTGAGATGAGATGTGGTGTGGTGGTGTGGAGATGGCTTGAGATGGATGGTTGGCAGATGGATATGGATGGTGTGGTGGTGAATGTGTTAAAAATTGGATATTACTATTATATTACTAATGTTATTTACTTCTCATGCGCTAAGGATGCAAACCACAGCCAAATATTAGGATCGCCAGATCCCTTGTTTATCTTTTCCACTAAAGCTCATTGGTGCTGACCATGGCCTACACACATCTGGCGGTGTACAGATTTCCTGTTTCTTAGAGATGCTGACTTTAGAAGGATTAGAAGGTCTCGTGCCTACGCTCAAGTTTGGTTTAGAGACGGAATCTACGCTGCACTACGCCAACTCTGATGATGCCCATGAAGGAGGAGCCTTCACTCGACAGTCTTCCGCTAGATTAACTCTGTAATAGGTGTGTTCCCCAGTGATGTAATATCTTGTATTCTTGAAATCTTACGATGTATGACTGTGACATCGACTGAAATATGATAATATGATGGAATCAATTCTTGGTTTTATCATATTAAAATTCATTCTGTGGATTTTCCCTTCGAGGAAAATTAAGGATGTTTTAGGGCCCATGGCTACGACGTGGCAGCGCCACAGCATGCCACATGTCCGGGCCGGCCTAGCCCAAATCCAGCCCTGTCTAGGCCCACCAAAGCCTAGTCGTGGCCTAACCTGGTTGACCGTTGATCGGTCAACGTTGACGGTTGACCTAGCCCCACATGTCAGCGACACAGAGACTCCGGACCCACTTGTCAGTAAGTGATGTCATGCTGATGTCATGACGACGTCACGTGGGTCCCACCTGTCAGTATCCACACAGCCGAGGTGACGTCATGCGGACGTCACAGTGACGTCAGCTACTGACGTTAACAACTCTGGCCCCACCTGTCAGTGACCATGACCCGTTGACCGTTGACTCGCCCATTGACTTAACATTGACTTTGACCGGACCCACAAGTCAGTGACCCAAGAGCCTCTGGCCCCACCTGTCGGAACCGATGACGTTGATGACATCATGCTGGCATCAGCAGGACCCCACTTATCAGCTTAGAGCCGAGCCGATGACGTCATGCTAACGTCAGCATGCCACGTGGACCAGTCACAGCGTGACACGTGTTAGCCCAGGATTAATTCAGCCTTTTTCCATTTTCAGAGATGATTTAAACTTTAGAAATTCATAACTAATTCATACGACCTCAGAAAAATACAAAACCAGGACCAAAATTCATCTAAAATCGAGCTTTACGCAATGAACCCATGTTTGAGTGCATTTGGCTCTTTTGAATTTTCATTGCTTCTTTGTGCTATTCTATAGACGTCGCTAACACGACTATAATGCGATCGTTGCAGACTCGGAGGAGAACCAGACGGACGAGGATCATGAGTACCATGAGGAGAACAGAGACGACTACACTGAAGGTGCCACATCCCACCCAATCTCGTAGCACCTATTACGCATGGCTAATATAGAACTGCTATTGCTTTACTTACTATTATAATTATACTATGATAGGACTTATATGATAGTATGCTTACTTGATGGCCTTTACCTTGACGCAACCTTACCCCTACATACCCTGCTATTAGGCTAGACACACGCTTACTGCTATATATCATTGCTTACACTTCTACTACGCTTATACTACTTTAATGCGTGGTGGAAACTGGTGTTATCTGGACTATGGGGAGAGTGCTGCGTGTGTGACTTGGGTGTATGGAGGGTGAGGGTTGTGTCGACCAAGTTGGAGTATACGATGAGCCTGGGGCAAGTCTTGCCATGGGGTGCTACCTGGGCACCCCTGGAATGGATACCTGTGGTGGGTAAATGGTATATAAGGTGGTCCTGGGTGTGAACCTGTGATGGGAGGAGCCCGGGATGGAGGTGCTGTGGTGGCACGGTAAATGGAAACCCTGATGGAGACATTCTGGCTTGGTCAACCCTAAGGACTTACTAGTACTTAGATTCACCAGGAAGCATTACGTACCACTCGTCCTATATGGTGCGGGACGACCGGACTACTTGGTAGGATATTGCCCCTACTGCTAGGTTGATAGCAGACAGTGCAAGGAGGTATGGGGCGCGGAGGATTTCCCCCACACCCTTCCGAGACTTCATGGAGACCTTGTGGACCCAGCTCATGACTCACAATTTCAGCTACCCCAGACTAGACTTGGGGTGTACCAGGGCTGAATGGTAGAGTGGCATTATCCTAGGCTAGCAAGCGGCTGGAATCAGCCCAGTTGACGACGGTCAATGAGGAAGGCGAATCTTGTGGTTATGTAAAACCTCTACAGAGTGTATGGTTGATCGATCGATACATGTGCCGACTTGTCGGCTATGGACCTTTCCTGGGTTTCGCTTAAACTAGATAGTGAGATGAGTCCTTCTCTTCTTCCCCCGTGAGAGAGTGTCAGTCGTAGCCAGGGGCTACGGGCCTTGAGACAGTGCTGAGAGGGAGTTGGCCTGTCGACTGAGCGATGGTATGGTAATGGTGTGGAGATGGTGGTATATTGATCCCAGGATCGAAACCTGGCTCTGGATGGAAATGTGGTGGAATGGGTGTGGGAATGTTGTTAAAACTTGACCAACTATTATTATATACTTGATATGCGAAAACATAGGAAACCCCAGCCTTATAGGTTCCTTTTGATTATATCCAACTTGCATCCAATTTCCACAAAGCAATGCTCATAGGGTGGGAGTGGCCAGTACAAATCATACTGATAAATTTTGGCACATAGGTTCTGCTGAGTACTATAGCTCCGAGGAGTTTGACGGTTGAGGGGTTCGTTCCTACGCTCGAGTTTGGCGATCTTATCTTCAAGCTGTTCTGAATGAATGCTATTTTTTATTCCGCCAATACGGCGATATAATAAATTATGTAATTCCGCACTATTTGTACTATGATATTACATTGTATGGGTGTGATATTCGACTAGAATTTGGGTAATAAGATCTTCAACGGTCTTATTACACTTCGACTATGTGGATTTCCCTTCGTGGAAATCGGGTCGCTTCGGTTGGTATCAGAGCCATACTTGGCCATAGGACGAAACCCTCAGCAATGGATGATAGAATAGGACATGAACAACCCTTCTTTCAGTTATATACCGACCCTGCATTTACTTTTATGCAAGGCTTATTTATTATTGACCTGCTAATACCTGTTTCCTTAAAACATGCAGATGGCAACGAACATCGACTGGCCGCCTCTAGGACCGCTACCTCTGGACCACGCCAAGCTTACCTTCGACCTACGTGAGCTCGGGGGTTTTGCACAGACCCTCTGCCGAGTTCTCATCATGTTAGGAGTCCCCGATGAGCTTGTCAAGGTCACCTACACCGGGAAGTCAGCTCAGGAAGGAGGAATCGAAGGACCGATTATCACCTCAATCGAGTTCTCAGCTAGCACTACCTTACCTTCTGTCCTAGCTTTCACCGAGTTGACTATAGAGGACACAGTCGAGAAGGGACTACAAGCTATCTCACACAAGGCACTTCATAGAGTGATGAGGGACCACTACGAGCACCTGAAGACAACAGAGTTCCGTCTACTTCCCCAGGCCCTCGACCTCAGCCTTACCCCTAGTGAGCAGAGTTTCATAGCCGGCAGAATTATCTTTGCCGAGGAGGATAGATGCCTACATGTCTCAGCTATCCACCTACTGGAGTAGGACATGTACGTGGCCCAGATGGAACAGAGGAGACGTTAGGACCAGGCCCTTCTATGGGAGTACTAGGAGCGAGACTCGCAGGGAGCATAGGAATGAGCTAGTCTACTTGAGACAGTTGCCAAGCTACAGGACGAGCTCAACCGTCGTGAAGAAGTCCATAGAACCGAGGTCACAGACTTACAGGACAAAGCTGCCGACCTAGGCAACAGGAACTGCTACCTCGACAGCAAGGTCTTGGAGTTGTAGAGAGAGTTGGACGACAAGAAGGCCGAGTTCAACCACAGAGGAGACAGAGAGAGGTCCAAGGGGATTGATATGCTAAAAATCCAATCTCGAAACAAGACCATGACTCAGGATTTAGAGGAGTTCCAGAAGAAGGCCGTTTGCAACCAGGGTCACCTAATCGAGGCACTCAGGCAGAACAAGTACCTACAGGACAAGTGTGAGAGGACATGGTAGGCTTGGTAGAAGTCTGACAAGAAGCGCCTTAGGGAGATGAAGGGTATGTGGGATCAGCTACCCAAGGAGATTCGCAGCAAGACGAAGCCTAGGATAGAGGAGTTTGAGTTTGCCCCGACTCGCCTCAACCTAGATTCCTACGCTACCATACCTAGAGCCAAGCCTATTGAGGAGCTCACCGAGGCCTTGAAGTATGTGTCCTGACTTCACAAGTCTGACGAGGAGATCGAGATCGAGAACAGTAGTATTCTAGCTACGGTGTACGAGTTAGAGTAAATGACCCTGCGTGGTCATGAGTCATGTCAGTGGCTTCCATAGGTTGTACCCCATGATGTACCCCTTATGAGATGTAATATGAGACACTATGCATAGTACGATTCTCGCGAGTCTCCAAGTGTAGCTATTGGAGATGATGCCATGTGATAAAACCCATGTAATAAATGTTTTGGATCTTATTGCATCTTATGAATCTTATTGCTTCTTTGTAATGAGTGTTGGATAGTATAAATGTTTTTCTTTAAATCATCAAAATCATGTAATCATACTGAATTATAAGCACTTATGACATAAACACTAAAAATTCCTATGATCCGTGTTGCAGATGCCGAACCGCTGATCTAATCGTCTAATGAACCATGGACGTGCGCCCACCCCCGAACCAGTCGAACCAAATGGGGGCATGGTGGCAACAACCGTGGCCGTGGTCATGGCCGTGGATGTGGAGGGATACCCTTCAACCTGGAGAATACCCCGCCGCCTGAGGAGAACATTCCGCCACCACCACCATCGAACCTGGCAGAAGTGATGGCACAACAGACCCAACTTCTTGCAGCTCTTGTTAACGGAGCAAACCATCATCAGGGAGGTTAGCAGAATGACTTCCAAAGGAAGCTAGAAGGATTTCTGAAGCTAAGGCCACCTACCTATGATGGCACTAACCCTGACCCGCTTGTGGCCGATGACTAGCTCAAGGAGATGGAGAAGAAGCTTGACCTCACCACTTTCACCGACGATGAGTGTGTTGGAGCTACCACACACCAGCTCATAGGTGCAGCACGCGCCTGGTGGGGCAGCTTCAGTGATTCCCATGAGGACCCTGCCAACATCTCGTGGGAAGAGTTCATCGAAGCATTCACTGAGTATCACATTCCCAAGGGTATCATGGAGGCCAAAGCTGAGGAGTTCCGCAACATCAAGATGGGAAAGGACAGGGTGACTAAGTACACTACTCATTTCACCAATCTTCTATGATATGCACCTTCCTATGTTGTGAACTCTGAGAAGGAGAAGCTATATTATTACCGCAAGGGACTTAACCCGCACATCAAGCTGAAGTTTGGTGGTATTGAGAGTAGCACGCCGCGTGCTCTAGTGGATCGCTGCATCTAGATTGAGAAAGACCATGCTGAAGCTAGAGAGGAGTATAGGGAGAGGAAGCGTAAGCTTGAGGAGTCCTTCCGTGGCCGTGATCGCAAGAGGTTCCGCAGAGATGCACCATCCAGGGAATGCTCTCGCCACAACAGGGATGACAACCCTGGATCGAGTAGGGTTAGTGGAGGCTACACCACCAAATACTCCCACCCTGCTCAGGATCGTTACATCCAGGACTGTTATGCTCAGGACCGCAACACTCAGGACCATTTCAACTATTCCCGCTCTGTGAATGAACACCCAGCACAGAACCGCTCTGCACCTAGCACTAGAAACTGGAAGGCACCCGCGCCAACCCCTACAGGCGGTACGCCTTTCACCTGCTTCACTTGTGGCCAATCAGGTCATAAAGCCACTGAGTGCCCACAGAACTTAGCTGCTCAGAAGTCTTAGTTCAAGGGATCTGCTACCCGTGGATGTCTCAACCATCTGGATGCCGAGAAAGCACAGGCTGCCCCTAACATTGTATACGGTATGTTTTTAGTTAATGGCAATACTGCATCAGTTCTATTTGACTCTGGAGCAACTTGTTCTTACATATCATCTAGATTTGCACAAGAGCAAGACTTACCTATAACCCCATGTGGAAAGCCTATCATCACCAGTTCAACTTTAGGAGACCTAAAGTGCACTCACATCTGTAAGGGAGTGAGTGTTACCATTGAGGGTCTTATCTTTAAAGCCGACCTAACCCTGTTACCTTCCACAAACCTAGATGTCATCTTAGGCATGGATTGGCTAACCATTCACCAAGGTATCATATCATGTTCACCTAGATACGTCCAAGTGACCCACCCATTAGGCCAAGTTATTAGATGTGAACCCTAGTCTGGAAAGTCCACTTCCATTCTATGTGCCCTTAAAGCGAGTTTAGAATCACAGGAGGAGAAGGCAGTTCATGATGTGCCTATGGTTAGAGATTATCCCGATGTATTCCCTAAAGAATTACTAGGTATGCCACCAGACCGTGATGTAGAGTTCATCATTGATCTCTTGCCGGGAACAGGACCCATTGCCAAGAGACCCTATCGCATGTCAGTTGATGAACTGGCAGAGCTCAAGAAACAGCTTGATGAGCTCATCTTGAAGGGATATATCAGACCTAGTGCTTCACCCTGGGGATCCCCTGTTCTATTTGTTAAGAAGGATGGCTCAATGAGAATATGCATTGATTACCAGAACTTGAACGCAGTCACCATCAAAAACAAGTACCCCCTACCAAGGATCGATGATCTGCTTGATCAGCTTCGAGGTGCCAAGTATTTCTCCAAGATTGATCTTAGATCTGGCTATCATCAGATGAAGATTCGAGAGAGTGACATCCCAAAGATAGCTTTCGTGACTAGGTATGGGCAGTTTGAGTTCACCGTGGTGTCCTTTGGACTCACGAATGCTCCCGCATACTTCATGAACATGATGAATAAGGTTTTCATGAATGAACTAGATAAGTTCGTGGTAGTATTCATTGATGACATCCTTGTCTATTCATCCACCGCTGAAGAACATGAACATCATCTGAGAACAGTGCTTGAGAAATTAGCACAACATTAGCTCTACGCAAAGTTCAGTAAATGCGAATTCTGGCTAGAGAAAGTTGCCTTCTTAGGCCATGTACTATCAACTAAAGGTGTCGCAATTGACCCAGCCAAGATTGAAGCTATGAAAGAGTGGGATCAACCCCATAATGTGACAGAAGTCAGAAGTTTCTTGGGATTGGCCGGATATTATCGCCGATTCATTGAGAACTTCTCTAAGATAGCCCGTCCAATGACCAACCTTCTGAAGAAGACTAAGGAGTTTGAATGGACGCTCGCATGAGAACAAAGCTTCCAGGAATTGAAACAGAAGCTTACCACAACTCCTGTGCTAGCATTGCCTGATATCAGCAAAGATTTTGTGGTCCATTGTGATGCATCCCATCAAGGACTGGGTTGTGTACTGATGCAAGATGGAAGAGTGATAGCATATGCGTCTCGATAGTTGAAAGAACACGAGAACCGTTACCCAACCCATGATCTTGAGTTAGCAACAGTTGTGCATGCCTTGAAGATCTGGAGACACTACTTGATAGGCAACAAGTGTGATATCTATACGGATCACAAGAGCTTGAAGTACTTTTTCACTCAGGAAGATCTAAATATGAGGCAACGCCGATGGCTAGAGTTGATCAAGGACTATGACCTAGAAATTCACTATCATTCGGGAAAAGCGAATGTAGTCGCAGATGCTCTCAGCCGCAAGAGTTACTGTTACACTTTGATCACTGAATCCGTACCACCTGAGCTCAAGGAAGAGATTGAGGATTTCCAACTTGAGATACTACCACATGACTTGTTGAATGAGCTCCGCATATAGTATGATCTCACAGATCGCATCCGTCAAGCTCAGAAAAGTTGCGAAGAGATCGAATATCTCCGTGGTCCGATGAAACTAGGCTACAAGACCAACCATCAGGAAGATGAATAAGGAACCATCTGGTTTAAGGACAGAATCTGTGTACCTTCTGATCCAGCACTACAAGAGGAAATTCTGTCAAAGGCTCACGATTCCAAGTACTGTATTCACCCTGGACGTTCAAAGATGTATCAAGACTTGAAGAAACACTTTTGGTGGAAAGGCATGAAGACTGACATTGCGGGACATGTGGCATAGTGTGACACCTGTAATAGAGTCAAGGCTGAACATCAAAGGCCTACAGGATTGCTAAAGCCTCTTGACGTTCCCAAGTGGAAATGGGAGAGCATATCCATGGATTTCATAGTTGGATTGCCCTGTTCGCAAAAAGGCAATGATTCCATCTAGGTGATTATTGATCGCTTGACCAAAATTGCTCACTTTGTACCAGTTAAGACTAAGACCAATACCGAAAAATTAGCAGATCTATATGTTGAGCATATTCTCAGACTGCATAGAGCTCCCTCTAGTATTGTATCTGATCATGGTCCTCATTTTGTGTCCCGATTCTGGGAAGCTCTGCACAAGTCCATTGGAACCAAACTTGATTTCAATACCACTTATCACCCATAGATAGATGGACAGATAGAACGAATAAATCAGATCTTAGAAGACATGCTTCGCGCTAGTGTACTGAATTATGGCTCTAATTGGGAGAAATGCCTACCCTATGTAGAGTTCTCTTACAACAACAGCTACCAAGCCAGTATCAAGATGTCGCCATTTGAAGCTCTGTATGGCAGACCTTGTAAGACACCTTTGATGTGGTCCCAACCGGGAGAAAGATCATTCTTTGAATCCGCTAAGATTCAAGATGCTGAAGAAGGAGTTGCTCAAGTGAAGGAGAATTTGAGGATTGCTCAAAGTCGATACAAGAGCTATGATGACAAAAGAAGAAGAGAACTTGAGTTCAATATGGGAGACTTCGTCTATCTCAAGGTATCCCCGCTACGTGAAACTGTCAGATTCCATATAAAAGGCAAGCTTGCCCCTAGATTTGTGGGGCCATACAAGATAAGCAAGAGAATTGGAAAACTCGCTTACAAACTTGAGCTACCTAAGGAATTGGTGGGTTTATATCCCGTATTCCATGTCTCATAGCTACGCAAGTGTTTGAGAGAGCCCGATGAAGTAGTTCCAACTGATACACTTGGCATTCAAGATACCCTCGAGTATAAAGAACATCCTATCAGAATTCTAGGTAGAGATACCAAAAAGACCCGAAGCAAAACTATTCCTATGTGCAAGATCCAATGGAGCAATCACACAAAGAGAGAAACAACATGGGAGAAAGAGTCTGACCTCCGGCTATGATACCCTTACCTCTTCGAAGAGTACGTTACGTTTTAATCTTGGGGACGATATTCTGTTAAGGGGGTAGGACTGTAATAACTCTAAAATCCACACACCAAAAATCACAACTACAAAATTTTTTGTTGTTACCCCATGCAATGTTGAGTGACATCTGTAGGAGCCAACCCTAGGTGTTGCATTAGTTGTAAACCAACTAAACAATTTCATGAGCATGGCATGTCATTTGTTAATTATGTTTATTTAAATACTGACAAATAAAATATGGCATACATTGTTAACCCAAATGGTGATTTGGATTTTCATTTGTTTTATGTAATGCCTAACAACTCCTTTAAAGAAATAAACCATAAAGTAATTATTAATCAAACCAAAGAATGAATACTTAAAGAGAAAACTATTTCCATTTTTGTATAACAAAAACTACACTTCTTTTGTTATACAAAATAGCTAAATAAAATTTCCTAATATATTTAAAAGAATGTTGTGGGCCTCATACCTAAAACTCCAAGGAATAAGGTACACCAATTTGAATTCAAATTCCAAAATCAAATTTGAATTTAAACAAAGGAGAAGAAGAATAAAAATAGAAAAAGGAAAGAAAGGAGAAAAGGCCCGCAGCTGGCTCAGCCTGCTCGGCCCGCTAGCACGCAGCAGCAGCCAGCCTAGCTTACGCGCGCGGCAGCACCTGGCCCCACAAGCAGCCCTGCTTCATGCGTAGGCCGGCCCAACTCGCGCGGCCAGCCCAGCAAGCTAGCCCAGCGCGCTGCTCATGCCCGCTTCGCTTGCTGCCACTGCCACCGGACCCCACGCGTCAGCCACACCCCGGCACAGTGTCGTCTTCCTCCCCACGCTGGCACCGCCTCCGACCGAGACCTGACCAAAGTGATAGGCGCGGGCCCGGGGTCACGTGAATCGTCTAGCCCTGCTCCCTTGGCGCCACGCCCACGCAACCTTCGCGCCAACCACCCATGCCCGCGATGCCGTTCGATGCCCTCGACGCATCACCAGCCATCCGCCCTGTCCGCCATGGATGGAGCTCAGGCACCGGGGGCTATAAAGCAACGCCCAGAGCCCTAGGGATTCCTCAGCCACCGCCGCCGCTTGGTGGCCCAACAGCCCGCACCGCACCGAGAGAAGAGGGCCGAGAAGGAGTTCGAAAAAGGGGGAGGCGAGCAGAGAGAGCTCGGAGGCGCTGATCACCAAAGCCAGAGCGCCGCCCCACGCGCCTACCCCGACAACACGCCTTGCCACCGCGCCACCACCGAACGCCGCCAGCACCGCTCGGTGAGTCTTTTGGCTGAGACCTCCTCCCAGCCCTTGGACACCGTAGCAGAGCACGCGCACATCGCGCTCCCACCGCTGCCGTCATGGCGCGGCCACCACTTGCGCACCCGGCCGCCTCGCCGAACTAGGATGTAGTTGTAGCACCACCGTGATGCCCAGAGGGTAGCCGCATAGACCGAGACCCCGTTAGCCGACCACAACGTCCTGGCCACGAGCACCGGACCTTGGCCGGAGTTCCGCCATGCACCATCACCACGCGCGGACTCCGCCACGCCCATAGGTCGTCGTCGACACTTCACCCTATCGCCCGCTAGCCGTCTGAAAGGGAACAGGGCAGCAGGACCCCTAGAACAGCCCCGAGCTGCCCCGCCGGCAAGCACCGCCATGACCAAGCCGCCGACCACCATGGCCAACGCCCTAGGAAGCCCTGGCCACCACCTTGACCCCACCACCGTATTCGTCGAGACCTGACGAAGCTTTTCCCCATCGTAATTGGACGCCAGCACCACCGTAGGAGCTCACCGGTGAGCAAACCACCGGCGGGAGCACGCTGGGGATGGAAGCAGAGGACTCCCCTCGCCGGCCGCACGTGCCTGCACTCGGTGCACATGGGCTAGGCTAGAGGGAAGAAGGGTGGACTCGGTCCACCGAAGACCAGCCAACGATCCATGGATAGTGAACATGAGTCCACTGTGAGCCACGCGGTGTGGGCCGAATGGTAGACGAAGCCCAGTGGGGGCCCATGGCTACGACATGGCAGCGCCACAGCATGCCACGTGTCTAGGCCGGCTCGGCCCAAATCCAGCCCCGTCCAGGCCCACCAAAGCCTAGTCATGGCCCAACCTGGTTGACCATTGACCGGTCAATGTTGACGGTTGACCTGGCCCCACATGTCAGCGACACAGAGACTCCGGACCCACTTGTCAGTAAGTGACGTCATGCTGACGTCACGCGGGTCCCACCTGTCAGTATCCACACAACCGAGGTGACGTCATGCGGACGTCACGGTGACATCAGCTGCTGACGTCAGCAACTCTGGCCCCACCTGTCAGTGACCATGACCCGTTGACTGTTGACTCGCCCATTGACTTGACGTTGACTTTGACCAGACCCACAAGTCAGTGACCTAAGAGCCTCTGGCCCCACCTGTCGGAACCGATGACGTTGATGACGTCATGCTGACATCAGCAAGGCCCCACTTATCAGCTCAGAGCCGAGCCAATGACGTCTTGCTGATGTCAGCATGCCACGTGGACCAGTCATAGCGTGACACGTGTCAGCCCAGGATTAATTCAGCCTTTTTCCATTTTCAGAGATGATTTAAACTTCGAAAATTCATAACTAATTCATACGACCTCAGAAAAATACAAAACCAGGACCAAAATTCATCTAAAATTGAGCTTTACGCAATGAACCCATGTTTGAGTGCATTTGGCTCTTTTGAATTTTCATTGCTTCTTTGTGCTATTCTATAGACATCGTTAACACGACTATAATGCGATCGTTGCAGACTCGGAGGAGAACCAGACGGACGAGGATCGTGAGTACCGTGAGGAGAACGAAGACGACTACACTAAAGGTGCCACATCCCACCCAATCTCGTAGCACCTATTATGCATGGCTAATATAGAACTGCTATTGTTTTACTTATTGTTATAATCATACTATGATAGGACTTGCATGGTAGTATGCTTACTTGATGGCCTTTACCTTGACGCAGTCTTACCCCTGCATACCCTGCTACTAGGCTAGACACACGCTTACTGCTATATATCATTGCTTACACTTCTACTACGCTTATACTACTTTAATGCGTGGTGGAAACCGGTGTTATCTGGACTATGAGGAGAGTGCTGCGTGTGTGACTTGGGTGTGTGGAGGGTGAGGGTTGTGTCGACCAAGTTGGAGTATACGGCAAGCTTGGGGCAAGTCTTGCCATGGGGTGCTACCTGGGCACCCCTGGAATGGATACCTGTGGTGGGTAAATGGTATATAAGGTGGTCCTGGGTGTGAACCTGTGATGGGAGGAGACCGGGATGGAGGTGCTATGGTGGCACGGTAAATGGAAACCCTGATGGAGACATTCTAGCTTGGTCAACCCTAAGGACTTACTAGTACTCAGATTCACCGGGAAGCCTTACGTACCACTCGCCCTATATGGTGCGGGATGGTCGGACTACTTGGTAGGATATTGCCACTACTGCTAGGTTGATAGCGGACAGTGTAAGGAGGTACAAGGCACGGAGGATTTCCCCCACACCCTTCCGAGACTTCATGGAGACCTTGTGGACCCGGCTCATGACTCACAGTTTCAGCCACCCCAGACTATACTTGGGGTGTACTAGGACTGAATGGTAGAGTGGCATTATCCTAGGCTAGCAAGCGGCCGGAATCAGCCCAGTTGACGACGGTCAACGAGGAAGGCAGATCTTGTGGTTATGTAAAACCTCTGCAGAGTGTATGGTTGATTGATCGATACATGTGCCGACTTGTCGGCTATGGACCTTTCCTAGGTTTCGCTTAAACTAGATAGTGAGATGAGTCATTCTCTTCTTCTCCCATGAGAGAGTGTCAGTCGTAGCCAGGGGCTACGAGCCTTGAGACAGTGCTGAGAGGGAGTTGGCCTGTCGACTGAGCGATGGTATGGTGATGGTGTGGAGATGGTGGTATATCGATCCCAGGATCGAAACCTGACTCTGGATGGAAATGGGGTGGAATGGGTGTGGGAATGGTGTTAAAACTTGACCAACTATTATTATATACTTGATATGCTAAAACATAGGAAACCCCAACCTTATAGGTTCCTTTTGATTATATCCAACTTGCATCCAATTTCCACAAAGCAATGCTCATAGGGTGGGAGTGGCCAGTACAAATCGTACTGATAAATTTTGGCATACATGTTCTGCTGAGGAGTATAGTCCCGAGGAGTTTGACGGTTGAGGGGTTCGTTCCTACGCTCGAGTTTGGTGATCTTATCTTCAAGCTGTTCTGAATGAATGCTATTTTGTATTCCGCCAATGCAGCGATGTAATAAATTATGTAATTCCGCACTATTTGTACTCTGATATTATGTTGTATGGATGTGATATTCAACTGGAATTTGGGTAATAAGATCTTCAACGGTCTTATTACACTTCGACTCTATGGATTTCCCTTCGCGGAAATCGGGTCGCTTCAAACACAACCAAATTGGACTAATGAATTTACAAGTGTTTGTTTTATAGTTCAATAGGGTGCAAGACGTAACTTGGACAAAGGCGACGTGATGATCCTATGATCAACACCTCAAGAAAGACTTTAGGAGCACAAGAGAAGACCCAAGAGATCAAGCAAAGTCCAAGCATGAAGATTGGAACCAAGCCGTATGCAAGATCGCGAAGAAATGAGCTCACTGTGGTGATCGGATGCAGGACCGGACGCTGCGACCGGACGCTGGGCAAGTGGCTCGGCAAACAGGTGACCGGACACTGGACCGGACGCTGGCAGCAATCGACCGGACGTAGGACAGCAGCGTCCGATCAAGTACAAAAAGGTTCCAGAGCGGCAAATCTGTGACCGGACGCGTCCGGTGGTAGGCGACCGTACGCTGGCCAGTGTCTGATCAGTATATTGCTGGCTCAACGGTCGGGATGGCTAGACGCGTCCGGTCAGGACGATTCAGTGTCCGGTCAGTAGCAGTTTCGTGGGAATTCGACCCCAACGGCTACTTTCTTAGTGGAGCTTATAAATACAACCCCCAACCGGCCATTTGAGAAGTGTGGAGCTGAGGAAACATACCAAGGGTGTTGATACACCATTTTAGTGATCTCCACTTGCATAGTCCTTAGTGATTCATCAGGTGATTAGCGTAGGTGCTTTGCGAAGTGCTTAGGTTGATTAGACCACCGCTTATGCGCTTGCTCTAGGTTTAGGCCTAGTGTTTAGTGAGGTTTGCATACCTCTTACCACTCGGTGCTTGCGAGCACCATTATTGTACATCGAAGGGGCTTGAAGTCTTGCGAGATTACACCAACCGCGTTTGTGGTGTGGCCGTCACCGTGTACCGGAGGGAACAAGGCCCATGGCGTTTCGGCCGGAAGCTTGATAGTGAAGACGGCGGGGAGCATCCGGGAGAGGCTTGCCGGAAGGCACGTCGGAGACCAACTTGCGCGTGGGGAAGGCCCGAGGCTATCCATGGAGTTACCCGACCGGGAGCTTGGCCCTTGCGAGGGATTCCTTGCGAGGGGCTCCAACGAGGACTAGGGGGAAGCTTGCGTGCTTCTCGATACCTCGATAAAAATACCAGAGTCATCGACGGGAGTTTGCATATCTCTACCTTGCTCTTTAGCTTCCGCATTTATATTGATTACTTTACTACGTTTACGGTAGAGATAGCAACACACTAGCAAAACCATAGTTGCACATCTAGATAGTTTATCTATTACATAGGTTTTGCTAGGGTTAGAAAAAGAGGCCATAGTTTAGAGTTAGAATTTTTAAGTTTCCTAATTCACCCCCATCTTAGGTGTCACGGTCCCTTCAATTGGTATCAGAGCGGGTTAGCTCAATTTGGACCTTTGGCTTAACCGTCATTGAGCTGACGCTATTTAGAGTGGTTGGGATGGATACCGCTAGGCCTCCGCACTTTGATGGCACTAACTTCTCATACTATAAGGCTAGAATGGCTTGCCATCTTGAGGCGGTTGATTTGGGTGTATGGAGAGTCACTCATGACGGGATGAAACCCATTAAGAATCCCGAAAAACCCACTAAGAGTGATGAAAAAGAAATACACTTCAATGCTAGAGCTAAAAATTGCTTGTTTGAATCACTTAGTATGGATGCTTTAAACCAAGTATTCACTTAAAATACAGCACATGAAATTTAGTTAAAACTCCAAGAGCTCCATGACGGCATAAGCAATGTCTGTGAGCAAAAACATTGTCTAGCAAAGCAAAACTATGATTCCTTTACTATGAATGATGATGAGCTTGTTCGTGATATGTATTCTCGTTTGAATTTAATTATCAATTAGCTCCATTCTATAGGATTATTAAAGCTAGATGATGCGGACATCGTGAGAAAGATCATCTCCGTGCTACCACAAAAGAAATATGCAAGCATCATCACCATCCTTCACAACATGGAGGACTTGAGCAACATGACCATGGGCATAGCCATTGGCAAGTTAGTGGCATTTGAAATATCACGTAAGATGGGTCAAGAAGAAGCTTCTTCATCAAGCAAAGGCAAAGCTCTCGCTTGTAGCGAGAAAAAGAAGATGAATGGCAAGCAAGTTGAGACAAGCTCAAGCTCAAGTTCCTCAAGTGAAGATGGAGAAGAAGATGAGGACGATGATGATGATGATGAAGATTCAAGTGATGATCAATCTTCCTCCTCCACCTCCGATCTTGATGAAGAATCAATCAAAGTGATCAACAAGGTGAAGAAGATGATCCAAAGGCTCAATGTCAAGGGTGTGCCCATCCAAATTCAAGATTTCATTTTCACAAATCAAAGAAATGAGCAAAGAAAGAGAGGATGCTATGGATGCGCTCGTGGGTGCCCTTGGCTCAGCCGGGGATGACTTAAGGCGCCTCGGCACGTGCACCCAACGACCATTGGTAGGGGCAGCGGTTGGGAGGCGCTCTGCTGCCACCAGACGCGAGAGATAGACCGAGGTAGGAAGGGCGAGAATGGGGAGAGCTGAGGCGGGCAAAGCACGCGATGGTGCGGAGCGAGTTGCGTGAGCGGGGCGCGTGGTGGGTGGGAGCAAGGAGCGAGAGGCGGAGTGGGGCACGTGGTGTCTAGATGTACGCCCGGGTCTAATCATTATCAATAAACAAATTGGTTTTATTTTTTATATCCAATTTATTTGACACTACAATTCGTTTTAGCATGTAGAGCTTGTTCGGTAAATATTTGCCATATGAGAGGGCAAGCGAAAATATGAGTATACAAGTATTAGATTTTAGTAAGATAAGCAATGTCCATACTGGGTTTGCTGCCAACAAGAGAAATATGTCTTGTCATATTCTTGGAAGGTATTGCCAAAATTTTGGCACCAGACCAATTATATGTTAAATATCTTGAACTTGCTCATATTTTAGTTTGGCAAAAGTTGACCGTTAACCAAGCAGACCCGTTAACAGCCAACGAAAATTATCATTTTGCTCCTATGGTCTTGTGCAACACCTTGAGCTTTTGCGGCAGCTGGCCATGGTGGATTTGTTGTGTATTCTAAATATTTTATGGCAACTTTTGTCCGTGCTAGAACCTCCCAAAGCGGCTACTCTTGTGCCTGGTGGTGCTATGCTTCTCTCCCAATGGCATTTTTGTCCTTATGTGTTTATTCTCATGGCAAGCCAATGTTGATGACTGAAAGCTCTGGGATTCCTTTGATGTCAATGTACTTGTCATAGAGGTCCTGATCCTTGTACACTCCAGACCCAGTGTTTGAAGCCACAATCTTCACAGAGTTTTCATCAAACCAGTTGGAATCAAACAACCTGTGAAGCTCTTCAATGCTCTTAGGATGGTACCAGCCGTCATTGGAGACTGCAATCGGAACATCATCCGCCTGCTTCAGAGCTGACTTGATCTCAGATTTGAGAAACTCTGGAAAGGTGCAGATGGCGCCGCTGTTGTAGCCTGGTAGCTTGCTGACTTCTGCGGGTTCGGCGCCCTTCTTCCAGAAGCAGTTGAGGCCCAGGTCCTCAAGGTCAACATCAGAGGCAAAGCTTTTGCAGGCGTCAACGATAGGCCTGTATCCGGTGCAGCGGCAAAGGTTTCCTGAGACAGCCTTCTCAGCCTCGGAGGTGGTCAGCTTGGAGAAGCCTGCCTGTGGGTTGGGGCGGCCGGCCGCCTTGTCGGCCTTGACGAGGGTGGAGAATATGGACATGCACATGCCGGGCGTGCAGAAGCCACACTGAGAGGCGTGGAAGCCAGCCAAGCGCTTTTGCACGGGGTGGTAACCATCCTTGGTGTTGCCGATTCCCTCACTGGTGATCACCGAGCAACGGTCCACGCTGTGGAGCAGCGTCAGACAGGAGCTAGCGGAGTACTCAGTTACCTCGTCGGTGGCGAATTTTTTTTTAATTTTAACCCTTTTTTTAATATAATTTTAAATCTAATATTGTCAGTTTTTTTTAATTAATACTTTTGGTCGTGCCTATTGTCATGGCGCGGCCAAATGCCTGTGCCGCGCCATGCACGGCGACGCGGCAGACGCGTTACGTGGCGGCGACCATCACCGCTGGCCGCTGACGTGGCAAGGCTCTGTCGCGCCACCGATCTTGGCGCGGCAGTGCCGCTCCCTGATCCATGACGCGGCAGAGCCCGGTATAAACGCCGCCGCTGCCTCTTGCCCGAGCAGTCGGCGTTCCGCGAGAAACAGAGCAAGGCAAGGCAGTGCCGCCGCGCCCGCCTTCGCCCGCGCCTGGCCGCGGCCGAGGACGCCGCCACCGCGCCCGCACGTAGGCGCGCCTCCCCCTCCGGCCGCCTCCATCCCTCCTCGTCCTCGTTTAAGGTTCTGATGCATATTTTATTTTCGTTTGAATAATGGATTTGATATTATGAATGGAGTTAAGGTTAGCAGAAAAATTTTGTTTGGGAACTATGGTGAAGATATAAGTTTGAGTTTGTCAATGTTAAGGTTAATTATTTAGTTAGAAGTATGTTTGCCATGTAATTTTTTGTTGCTATAATTGTTGTTTATAATATTTTAGTTCCATTGCAAATGATTACATTTTTCATTAATTTGCGTTGTTTTGATTGATGTTTAATTTGAACCGTTTTATTAGATGGAAGACATGTTTCGGGAGCAGTTACGGCGAAAACGGGGTCGTCCTAGAGAAATGTACCCCGACGATTCTAGCAAAGATGCCCCCGTCCCTCCTGAACTCCCTGTCCCTAATTGTGACTGTGGCCGTCCGACCGACGTGTTTCAATCGAGACATCCGGACACAGCGGCTCGTTGCTTCTACACGTGCAGTCGTTTTAATGTAAGTAATTATTGCCGTATATTTTTCTTTTCATTTGTATTACTAGGTTACTAATATTTTGTTGAATTTTTGTTGTGTAGGACCATGAGAGGTGCTTTTTCTTTCAGTGGATCGACGATGCAGACAAGTTTGACCCCAGATACCTCCTTTTCGACGATTGGTGGAGAGGGCGACATCTACGAGAGCACTTCGAGCGGTGGGTTCCACCTCCCCCTAACTCCCCTCCAATGACAGCTAAGGAGAAGCACTTAGCCGCAGTTAGACAACTCGAGAAACCTCCTCTGTGCTATTGCGGAGACCGAGCCGTGATAAACCCTAACAATACGTTGGAGTTTGTATATCCAAACAAGCATGAAGTAAATGCAAAGTGTATTTGTTCAAAAGTTGAGGTATGTGTCATGTACTAATGTCACATTATTTAGGTGTATTCAATGGCGAAGTGTCGTTTTAAGGAGTGGTTGTATGGTCCTAAGAACAAATGACCCGAAGAACCTCAAAAAACAAAACAAAAGAAGCTAGATGAGCACAGAAAGCGAGCTGGTCGCACCGTTGAATCACCGATTGTGGTGTCTGATGAGGGGGACGAGAAGGAGGACGACACTGCAAGACTGAGCGAGCTCATCACTCTAGCAGAGGTGGGCTTGCCGGCGGAGGAGGCTGAGGACGACAGTGCCAGACTGAGCGAGCTCATCGCTCTAGCAGAGGCGGGCTTGCCAGCGGAGGAGGCTGAGGAGGACACTGCCAGACTAAGCGAGCTCATCGCGCTAGCAGAGGTGGGCTTACAGGTGGAGGAGGATGACGACACGTTCTTCACTCAGGCCGCAGAGGCCGCAGATGAAGCGGAGGCCGCTTACTACAGGCAAAAGGCAGATCAGCGCAATGCAGGTGACCCTAGCCACAGCAACAGGGTTGTGGTTGAGGATTGGTACTCGGACGACGAGTTGCTGACTCAATATGTTTCTGACTGAGAGATTTTGATTGTATCTTAAGTGATCGATCTTAAGAGATCACAACTGTTTGTATCATGCATTCAAAATTTATAAAACGAACATAATCATTTGCCGCGCCGTAGCCTAGGTTCAGTTGCCACATAGGATGGTTCTACCGCGCCATAGGCCACGGCGGTCTGTGCCGCGCCATAGTACATGGCGCGTCAGTGACGCGCCATCGCACATGGCGCGTCAGTGAGGCGGCCAGCCAACAACAATTTAGTTGTTGTCGGTGTTGTGCTAAACTACAAGTGCTGTACAAAACGAACATAAGTTGGCACATAATGTTTTCATTTGTTTATGAGTACAAGTTTTCAACGATAATATTCATTCGACATAAGTTTGACGTAATGAACTAAGTCCCACGAATATAAGGATCCCTTGAACGCCTCTTGGAAACCTCGTCGTCTAGTAGAAGAAGGGGGTCATCGTACTCCACATCAAGAAGGGGGTACAGCTGGTGCGGCGTGGGAGGGGCCATCATGTTACAAAATGATAAACAAAGGGTTAGAGTATTCAAATTAATATTTTTCAGATCAACATTATGTACTATAGCACAATTTGAACTACTTGTTATGTAATACAAACACAATATAAAATCACCTGTTGTCTTCTATGTTGGCTAGCCTTGTGGCCAGATTGCTTGCAAACGGAGCAAAGATTCCTGCCACGGGTCTCGTTGAAGTCTCCCCCGCCGTACATGTCTTCGCCGTACCCTCTCATAGCGTCCATGTCCCCCTTTAGTCGCTTCTTCTTCCTTCTACCCTTCCCTACCTTCATTAGATCTAGATGTGGCACGTAGTCATAACCATTATAAGGTGGTCACTGTGTTGGGTCTAGGTATGGCTCGAAACTCATCTCCCAAATACTAACGGTGTTCGAACGGAGATACAAGGTTGACATATATGGTAGATCCTCATAGTTGTACCCGCGAACCCTGCAGGCCGTGATCATATGAGAGCAAGGGGCATGCATGATCTAAGGGACGTTGCAACTGCACTCTACCTTCTCAAGATCAACTCGGTAGTTTCGTCCACCATAACGTTCGCCGCCCAAGCTTGTGCCACCCTTGCTCCGTACACTAAAGATATGGTGGCGGGGTCCATACAGCTCGGCGGTGTGCTGCTTGGCCAATTCCTGTGTCAACTGCTCCTGCGTCAACTGACCGTCTAAATCCATGTTATCCTGACCTGCTTTCCCTTCGACACCTAATTCTTGTTCACTGCCTCCAAAATCATCAATGGACGGGCCGTCCTGCACACCATGCATCATGTACCCATTCTCCACCACCACCTCAGCCATGGGCACATTGGAACCTTAGAGAACCCTTGTGTAGCGGGACCAGTGAGCAGGGTCGCGCAAGGGCATGAGGACATAGTGTGGCATAGTCTTCCCAGTATCAAACCTCCCCTTGAGTGTGAAATCACCCCAAACTTTGTATTCAAACGGACACAAAGGTCGTTGAAGCTAGGAGGTTCATCAAACTATTCTAATTCTTCTTCTATATCCTCAAACATACCATCTTCTCTCCTAACACTTCCTCCGAACAAAACTTTAACACAACAATCCATCTGCAAAAGCATTTCAAGAAACTTTATGAAGTCGTCGAAATCATCGTACGTAATGTACATACTAACATTATTACATTTTCTAACTATAACTATATTAACTAATCAAATAGAAACTTCATGAAGTCGTCGAAATAACTGTACTAACTAAACTACCTTACTTTACTACCTATACTAACTTATTATATTACGTATACTAACTAAACTAACTAACTTTACTAACTATATTAGCTATACTTTGATAATTTTACTAACTTTATTAATTATGCTAACTATATTAGTGGAGTACCTCGCTGCAGCACCTAGGCGGGCAGCCGCCCTGCGTGACCGAAGGTTCTGGCCGGAGGGGGAGGCGCTCCTGCGTGCGGGCGTGGTGGCTACACCTGGCAGCCGGTGGCCTGGCAGGTGCGGCTCGCTTACTGCCTCGGCTGGCTTGCTGGCGCGGGCAGAATAGCTGGCATGGGCGGACGCGGCCGCGGCGGACGGCGTCCTCGGCCGCGGGCGAAGGCGGGCGCGGCGGCCTTGCCTTGCTCTATTTCTCGCGGAACGCCGACTGCTCGGGCAAGAGGCAGCAGCGGCGTTTATACTGGGCTCTGCCGCGCCATGGATCAGGGCGCGGCACTGCCGCGCAAGATCGGTGGCGCGGCAGAGCCTTGCCACGTCAGTGGCCATCGGTGATGGTCGCCGCCACATAACGCGTCTGCCGCGCCACCATGCATGGCGCGCACAGACATTTGGCCGCGCCATGGCAATAGACGCGGCTAAAAGTGTTAGTTTTTAAAAAAACTGACAGTGTTAGATTTAAAATTATATTCAAAAAAGGATTAAAATTAAAAAAAAAATCTCGGTGGCCTGGTCGTACTTGGAGATGAGGACCACGCATGCACCGCAGCCACCAGCCACAAAGTGGAGGAGTTTATCTCTTTTATCTTAACTAGATAGAAGTAGAAGCTGGTGCTAATTCCACTTTCAGAAGTGCACTTGGTTCGTTCAAAATTCACACTGTAGCTTCGTTATAAAAAAAATAGTATAGCTCAAAACCCCCGGTTTCTTGTAGTATTAGGGCCTTGTTTAGATGCCACTCAAATTCCAAGTTTTTTCACTCTTTCTCCATCACATCAATTTTTAGCCGCTTGTATAAAGTATTAAATATAGGTAAAAAAAATAACTAATTACACAGTTTAGTTGGAAATCACGAGATGAATCTTTTGAGCCTAGTTGGTCCACGATTGGACAATATTTGTCAAATAAGACGAAAATGATACTATTCATCGGGTTGAAATTTTTTCGCAATCTAAACGAGGCCTAGGAACCTGTGTATGTCCCAAATATAATACTTCCTCCATACTAAAAAAATAAAGTCGTTTTGGACATCGACATGGTATTCAAAGCATAACTTTGACTACTTATTTTTATAAAGATATTTATCAAAAAGTAATATATGTAAATTTTTGTGAAAGTATTTTTCAAGACAAATCTATACATATGGTTTTCATATTTCCAAACTCAACGACTTAAAAGTTATTCATAATTTATATTTCCAATGTTTGACCCAAGCCTTGTCAAAAATGACTTCATTTTTTAGTACGGAGGGAGTACTTGATTTTTGTAAAACATAATGATTCTTTTTAACTAAAATGGTTTGTCCAGTCCTGCCTTAGAACAAATACAGGACGGTATTGGCTCCATCCAAAAATGCACCATTTAGCACAATCAGTCAAACTCTGTACATTCTGTTTAGTAATCAGTCATATTGCACTATTGGTTGCAGTGTATACAAAAATGCAGATAGTTTAGTGTTTCAAAATTGTTGCACTTCATATTGAGTTTCTAGCTATTATTGTCAGCAAGATGGTGCTCGCAAATAACTCGGGCAACTAGTGTTTTCTTGTTGTAACAATTAGATTTTTCTTACTTGAAGATATCTTTATATAAACAATTTTGTAGCACCTTTTTGAAAATAGTTTTGTTATTGCATTGGTTTTCTCTCGATGCATCTCATTGCATCCATTAGCACGAGGTCATTATAGTTATTGTTGATGAATTTCTTCTTTTCTTTCTCTCTACTCCTCAAGGCCGTGCTTATTCTACTGGTGCAAAATCAAGATGGGATTTGGTTTCAGCTCAATTCTCAATAAAACTATCAAGTCTTTCATAAATTGTTAGGTTTGTCGAGCTTGTGGCCTCTGACGGGCGTCTGGGTGCTCAGGAACTCCAGCAACGACGTCGACGGGTCGACGCCGGCCGCCTCGTACCGCTTGCCGTTCACGGCCAGCACCACCGTCGACGACTCCACCGCTGCTGCCTCCTCCTTTCCCATCTCCTCCGCCTCGCGCCCGATGATGCTAACCAGTTAACCACCACCCTCTCCTGCCTGCGGTGCACTGTGCACAGCACCTCGATCAGGGTACGCAGGCTGTGCGCCTTCCCTTGTTTATATTTATATATTTAACTGTATTTTATTTATATTATATTATATATACGGCCCAGTCAACCGTCCGCACGCCGCCGCCCGGCGGCACCACGCCCGCCGTTCCCAGTTGACAGTTGCCACTGGCCAAGAGCCCAAGACATGCACAGAGCCTGTCACTGTCACGGCAGCGGAAAGTACTCAGAAAGTTGGAGCATCAACCACTCTCAAATTTGATTTATTTGGCAGGATAAGATTGTTTTCTCCGACAGCTTTATCCTAAATCTTAATATAATCGAACTTCGAAAAAAAACAAGGTTTTTTTTTTTGTTCTTACCCCTTATTTTAAAGTGCAATTGTGATTTTGCCCTCGTTTTTCTAACTCTGTGATTTTGCCAAGCACCACTAACAAGTCAGGTCAACGCGATTTTGCACCTGGTCTTTGTGAATTTGCCCCTGTTTTGACCGTTGACTAGGGGCAAAATCACATTGACTTGCTCGTAGTGAAAGGCAAAATCATAAAGTTAGAAAAATGAGGGCAACATCATAATTACACATCAAAGTAGGAGTAAGAACACAAAAGCCCTAAAAAACAAAGACATTAGACATCCACCATTCGTGGACTACCGCTACTCCATACAGCAATTTTTCCAGCCGCTACCGCTGCCACTGGCCTGAGGTTCGTAAGAATTGAATCTTCGGTTATTATTTTTATAGCTGAGAATATTGAGAAGTAGATCAGACAATAAAGAATTCATTTTGTAACATCTGCCTGTGAGCTAGGATGAAGGACGATGACCGTGGAGAGGTATGTCAAAATTGAATCTCTAGACATTATTTTTATAGTATGTGACAATACTAGGAGGTAGAGCCAGCAATGAAGATTTCTTTTTAAAGGCTAAGGATATGAGTTAGGTGCTAGGGATAGTCGACTGTGGGGCAATGGTGCGGCGATAAAAACCTTCAAGCGAACTTGCTTTTAAATATTTTTATGAGCAAACTATTGGAACGGTTGTTGGTAATGGATTATATTTTTAAATAATATTGGAACGGTTGCAAAACCATATTGTTGGGATTATCTTTTAGGTATACAAAGTTGGAGATGCTCTAACCACTACCTTTGTCCAAAAAAATAATTATAGGTTTGAACTAACTAAGTTTATAACAAATATTATTAGTGTTTATGTTTACAAATAGGTATATTATGAAAATCTATTTTATGATTAGTCTAATGATATTTTTCGGTATTAGAAATGCTTGTCTTTTTTTTTGTAAATTTGAATTGACTAAAAAACTGTTTGACTCAAAAAAAAAATTGACCCGTGCACTTGTGTGTAGGCAGCAGGCTGCAGTGGAGCAGCCGGAGCCTAGTGCGGTCCATGCAAGCGCTGACGTCGCCGGCGGCATGGATGCGAAAGCCGACTCCATGCCTCGTTCACTTTGCAAAAAAAAGTGAACCCGATGAATAGTATTATTTTCGTCTTATTTGATAAATATTGTCCAATCGTAGATCAACTAGGCTCAAAGATTCATCTCGTGATTTCCAACTAAACTGTGTAATTAGTTATTTTTTTTACCTATATTTAATACTCCTTGCAAGCGGTTAAAAATTGATATAATGAAGAGAGAGTGAAAAAACTTAGAATTTGGATGACATCTAAACAAGGCCCTAGTAGCAGCCGCCCCGCCCTCAAGTCAGCAAGCGATAGTACTTATGCTAGTTGTATCAGGAGAGAAGTTTTATAATGAGGCCTTGTTTAGATTACAAATTTTTTGTAATCTGGACACTATAGCATGTTTCGTTTGTATTTGACAAACTTTGTCCGATCATGAACTAACTAGGCTCAAAAGATTTGTCTCGTGATTTACAATCAAACTATGCAATTAGTTACTTTTTTTACCTACATTTAATGCTCCATGCATACGTCCAAAAATTGATGTGATGAAGAGAGAGTGAAAAAACTTGGAACTTTGACGCAATCTAAACAAGGCCTGAGTCATATATTTTTTATCCTGTATAGCAAGGGCTATATAGCTCTTATGCTCTTCTAGTATTGACCATGACACAATAGAAATGCACAGTCATGATCAATATTAATCAAAAGACAATAAAAAGATACAAGCGTGACTTGCAAAAGTACAGTTAATAAAAGACCTCGTTGAGTTCTTGAAGTGGAATGAGGAAAGTGTACTCCCATAAGGATCAAGAAATAACTTTATTTGCATGGCATAATCATGTGAATGAAGTAAGTCATAAGTGTCTCCTCGTTCACAGTTTTTTTAATAGTTCTCGAAATTATGGCAGTATAGTTCATGCCATATTTCGAGGGGGAGAATTATGAGATGAATTAAGAACAATTAAGAAAATACTCTTCATTAAGAGTGAGATAAAGATGTTGATGAATGTGTACTCTTCATTAAGAGTGTGATGTAGATTTTATAAGAAACTGAGTGAGATAAAGATTTTGATGAATGTGACCGTCGGTCATAACAATGATACCCCTAAGCAGAGAAATAGCTAAATTCTAAGATTTTTTAAGTTCCAAGAGGAAGATAGAGTAGTCACCATCAAAGATATTAAAGCGATGCTTAAAGCGCCATATAAGGTTTTAACAGATTAAACCTAAATAAGAAATTAGAAAATACACTATCTTTATAAAAAATGGGACGATTTGGGGGAGCACGGTATGTAGAGATCTATGACTTGAAGAGAAGCGGGATTGCGTGTCCACTTCAGTGATTCAAAACAACGAATTTCTCGATACCCGTTGATGTTGTATGACTTATACAACACCTGTTGTTGGCTCTTCAAAGAACATGAATAATGTAAGCAAGGATCTTGTGATACAGGAGCCTATAGAATCAATTACCTCTTGGCAATAAAGAACAATAGCCCCACATGAAAGTGCCAGTAGCTGAGGCCCCAGAACGTCTCAAAGAATTAAGAAACCAGTTTTCTGATGACTATAAAATCTATGTTAGTGAAGAAATTCAAATTGAGGGTGATCACACCTCATTTGAAGAAGCCATGAGAAATGTTTACTCGTTTGAATGGCAAGAAGCTATGGAAGTTGAAATGAATTCGATGAATACCAACGATGTTTGGGACTTAGAAGAAATTTCTAATGAAGCCAAAACAGTAGGCTGTGAAAGGGTCTATAAGACAAAATATAACTCCAAAGAGAATGTGGAACATATAAAGCATGACTTATAGCAAAATGCTTTACGTAAAGAGAATAAATAGATTATGATGAGAGTTTTCTCTCCAGTCTCGTGTAAGAATTCTTTTAGAATCATAATGGTGTTATTGGCACATTATGATTTAGAGTTACATTAGATGGATGTAAAGACGACATTTCTCAATGGGGTTTTGTATGAAAACGTTTACATGGCACAACCCAAATATTTTGTCGTGAAAGAAAAAAAACATATGGGATGTCGTCTGTAGAAATCAATTTATGGGTTAAAATAAGTATCTAGACAGTAGTATTTGAAGTTGATGAAACGATAACAAAGATTGGGTTTAAAGAAAATGAGAAGGACAATAGCATTTATGCGAAGTTCAAGAATAAAAATTGTTTTTCCACAACCTATGTATAGATGATATCCTACTCACTAGTAGTAATGTTAATCTAAGATTGGAGAAGAAGTTTTTGTCCTCAAGTTTCAATGTGAATGATCTTGGTGAAGCCTCATTGGTTCTAGGGATTGAAATTCACCGAGATAAATAAAAATGGCTATTAGGACTATCGCAAAGACATACTTAGAAAAGATTTTAAAGAAATAAAGTATGCATGTGAGTAAATCTACGCCTGCTCCTATAGTTAAGGGTAATAGATTTAGGAACTTTCAGTTTTCTAGGAACTAATATGAGATCGATCAAATGAACATGGTTCCATATGCTTCAGCTGTTGGAAGCTTAATGAATGTACAAGTAAGAATTTATCTTAACGTAGCTTACATATTCAGGGTATTTTGGTAGAAGTCCAGTACAGATATAGATCAATGGAATAGAGTTAAGAATGTCTTGCAATTTTTGTAAAGTATCATAGGCCTCATGCTGAGTAAGAAAGAACAAGTACTCTCAAATAATTATGGATACAAATGTTAAGTTTTGGCGAGATGTGTAGTGAAATCAACAGTAGTTGCTAACACTCGTAGTTGGAATATTATTGTGGAAAAGCTCCAATGAAACAGTTATGGTGTCATCAATGATGCATACCATAGTATAGCTTGTCATGAGGCCTCAGGAACAGGCAAAAGTGGTTAAAGGAATATGTACCCAAATTTAACAATGGTAGTCAATAGCAATAACCATTTAAAGTAGTTAACTCTGCTGCCAAACACATTAACATTAAGTTATATATTGTAAAGGATAAAATCTAGAATCATTTTGAAAGCATTGAGCATATAAGTACCAAGTAAGTACTTGCGGATCCGCTTACCAAAAGCTAACCACCCAGTGCGTTCAGAGAACACACAGTCGACATGGGTTTATGGAAAAGCCTATGATTTCTGGATACTAAGGGCCTAGTTAAGAATCTGTTTCAAAACAGAGAGGTTCATTGTAGCTGTTTAATCTAATGGCAACTGACCGTGATGATGAGGCACGCACTATGCACTAATCTACGATGGAATGGAAAAAAGATAAAGTAAGTTAAGTTTAAGTCATAAGATGAGATCAAGGGGGAGAATGTTAGATTGATCTCCACTAGTTGGCCCAACGACCAATTGGGCCATTGATCCGCGCCCTAATCGGGGGCGTCCAGCCATTCTCCTGGCTGATGGGCCCCCGTCGCGCAGCGCTATAAAGAGTAAGGTGGGGGCTAGGGTGCAAGGTACGAGGTTCACTGTAGCCGCCAGCGTCCCGTCGAGGTTCCTAGCCCTAGTTCGATCTAGAAGGGCACGCTATAAGCGACGAGAAGTCGACACCGCCTTCACCGCCGCCACTGGATCTACGCCGCCGGGACGAGCACCTCAGCACCTTTATCGGAGCCACTCACCCCGACGTCGACCTCGCCACCGACTCCATGGCCTCCTCCTCTGCCAAGCCTACGGATGGACGGTAACATGTCCTTTTTCCCATCTCTTCTCTCCCTCTCTTCTCCGGTACTTGTTCTAGGTGATTTTATCCTAAATGTAAGTTTACACATGCTAGATCTGCAGCTCATTGATCCTCATATTCTATCAATTTAGACCCCTGGAGGTTTCTTTCAATTTTCTGGACCATGAGCTCGGCGTCGTAGCAATTGGTGTCGATGTTACACGTCTCGACGCCATAGTCATTGGCGCCGTGACGTTGACGTAGCTGCTTGCATGGTGTGGACGTGGCACCGGCTCGGCACCGTGGGTGTTGGCGCTGAGCTCGGCGCCACTTCCCCGGCGCCAATCTTACTTGCATGCGCGACCCTGGCAACTGCATGCAGGATGCAGGATACGGCACGATGATGGATATGCCTGTGGGCCTATCTATTCCAAGCTAGAAGAGAGAGAGAGAGAGCACGGCTGCCTAGCTAGTCCAGCTGCACGGACACGCCTGAAGAGTGAAAGAGGATAGAAGTCTTGTGCTTGCACGAGCCTCTCCTGCATGCATATCGATGAGAGCTTACTGTTGTGCTCGGTGGACCGCGTAGGCACGGCACCACCTGCCCTGCCCTGGCTGTGAGCATGAGCAGAGTTGATTAAAGTTTGTAACGTATATACGGCCATTGTATCTGTTAAGTTAAATGGTTCATATTTAACTAAGTTTCTAGTGGACCGTATTTAAATTTATGACTTATAATCAATTTAATATAAAAATATATTTCATAATAAATCTAATGTATTTATTCTAATACACCATGGACAACTAGACCGAATCAAATAGAACATACCAAGACATAAATTAAGGAGTGCAACGTGCACGAGCGAACGGCGACGGCGGCAACCGAGACGTGGATATGGTGCAGCATGTGGAAAAATCAAGCTTGAGCCACCGTTGGGCGGCCGTGTGCGAAAAGCTGCTGGGAAAACTTGCTCTGACTAGCTGGGAAGACGGGCGTGGGCGCGGCTGCCAGTCGCAGAGAAGGAGCCATGGGGGGTCGCATGCAGCCACGTCCGCTGCTGCCGGTTGCGGAGAAGGAGCCGTGGGGGGGGGTCTTTCATTCTTTTTTGACCTTTCATTCTTTTTAACTAGGAGAAAAAAATCTGTTTTACCAAATGTTTTTAAAAATATTGTGGTTACATATAATGTATATGACTTATATTTATGGGTTTAAATAATACTGTAATGATGTTCATCTTATTTATGTTTGATCCGTTTTCTATGGAAAGAAAATACTATATAAAATGGTATTCATGGTTGATTTTGGCTAAATACATAACATCAAACAGCTTACAGATAGTCCATTGTACGACCTATGTTTTTAACTGTCTATATTAAGATTTAAAAAAATGCAGACACCAGGGATACATGTTTTCTTGTTTTATTTCTACGCCTAACATTGTTTTCTATTCTTTTTTCTTCCTTCAAATGAGGGGACTATGGCCATGTTTGGTTACCCCTCTTAAAAGTTTTAGGAACTAAAATCTGGATATGATTTACCTAAAGAACCAAACACCTCCTCCTAAAAGCTCCTAAAAACTTTAGGAGCGGCCAAAAACTTTAGGAGCTCCACCTCCTCCTAAAAGCTCCTAAAGTTCATCCTGAACCCCCACTACCCCTACTTTATTGCCCTGCCCGGCTGCCCCCCCCCCCCCTCTCTCTCTCTCACCCTCCCTCCCACCTGCACCTCCCTCTTGCGGCCCCTACCCTCCACCGATGGATCCCCGCCGCCGCCACCCACCGGGATCTCCTCTCCCGTGTGGCGCCCGCTGGATCCATTTCTCGCGCCCTGCCCGCCCACGCCTCCGGCCTCACCTCGCCGGATTCGCCGGCCCCAAACCGGTTCGCCGCTCCTTCGCGCTGGACCTGGAGATGGCGGCGACGCTGCTCGCCTCCATGTACCCTCCGTCTTCCCCGCCGCCATGGGGCTCGAGTCGACACCGCCCCTCTGACCTCCTCCCGCAGTTCCCCGTCCTCGACCCTCGCGCCGCTAGATCCGTCGGCCCCCGCCGCCACCCGTGCTCCCCGACGGGCAGGGGAATGCCGCGACTAAGACAAGGCGGCGGTGCGTGGTGGAGTTGCTCATGCTCCCGTCCATCGAGATGGCCACCTCCGCGGAGACGGCGAGGAGGAGGAGAGCGTGGGCCACGACGGGAGCAGAGAATGAGCAGGGGTATGGAGGAGGGTTGCATGATCTTTTTGCTAGTGCATTTATTGCTTTTAGTCAGTTTTATGATGTGGAACCAAACACTCTTTTACGAGGTTTTGGTAACCTCCTAAAAACTCCTAAAACTTTTAGCTCCTAAAAGTTTTAGGAGCTTGGAACCAAACAGGGCCTATGATGTCTCAGATTTTGATCAAAAAGTAATTGATCTGAAGTTATATGAGCATGGCCCGCGGAGTTCAATCGCAGCATGAATTAAAATACGACGCATCATTAGATAAATCTTCAATCTTTTCATGTTTGTACGAGTTAGAGCAAGATTTAAAGACAAATTGAAACACATGTCACTTTGCGCTAGAATTACATTCTTTCTAAGATGGAGTGAATATTTAAGTTAAACCATTTGATAGATCATTGAACCTACTTTTATGAGAAACTTATTTGGAGATATAAATATTACTAATATTTTTCTTTAAACCTACTTAAATCCCTTTTTTCTGAGTTTTGCTTTCATATATATTTTTTATATAAATTTGATTTAACTTAACAAACTTTAATATAACACTGCTCTAAATTATGCATGTGCATGTTGTCGGTAGAAACTACGGAGTAGTAGAAAGATTGAAGTAAGCAGTAGAAATGTTGAAGCATAAGGTGCATACTACAGACCACTATGCACAATAGGAAGGTTGAAAAAGCTCTCCTTGATACACGTGCACGAGAGGAAATTTCCACACGCTTGCGGTGGATGAATGCATGTTTGTTTTTTCGATGCTCGTGCTAAGACTCCTTTGCCCCCTCTCTCTTGTTGCCGGACGGCTGCACCTGCAAATCAGGTTGGCACCAGTCGAAGTGGCACCGAGCCGGTGTCATGTCTACGTCATACAAGCAGCCACGTCCACGCCATGCAGAAAATAACCTTGACCTCGGCGTCAATGACTATGGTGCCAAGACATGTAAGCTCGACGTCGATTGCTACGACGCCAAGTTTAGGGTCTATTTTTTAAAAAGATACTGCCAGAGCATATTTATGAAATTATTTAAAAAAGGGCAAAAAAAAAAAAAAGCAAAAAAAATTGGTCGCGCAGCCCGCGCCCGGCACGAGAGCGACCAGTCAACTCAGAAAATGTCCGCGGCGGACGGTTCACGCGTGCTGCGCCCTGCTATCCAGTTGGAGCATGCTAATTTGGTTTACAACTCTAGTGTGCCAAGCTGAAATTTGTTCGTGGCAAGATTTTAGCAGAGCAGGTGTTTTGATTTTTGATTATATAAGCATCTAAAGATATGATTCGTTGTGGCCAGCTCGCGACGCATGTCCACGCCGCTCCTAATTTTTCCGTCCGTCCGATCTTTGATTCTACGGACCGGATTGCATGGACCAGCTTTCGCCGATAGCGGCTTCTCCTGCTTCTCGTGTGCTTAACCAGCTTCTCCACTGCCTCTTGCTGCCTCCTCCGGCTTCTGCTCCGAATCCAGCGAAACCAATAATAGACACAGCTTCTGCTCCGAAAAAAAACACGCACCTCTCCCCATCCTCTCTCGATCTCTCCCGACACGGCGACGGCCAAGGCGACGGCGCCCCTCGGGCGGCGAGCGGACCTCCACGGCGGCGCGCGGGCAGGACGGCGGCGCACGGCCGCGACCTGCACCCCGCTGGCCTCCTCTCCCTCTTCCCATCGGTCTCTCCCTCACCCTCTCCATCCCGACACGGACAGGCCAACGACGGCTGGCACAGGCGGGCGCGGCGGCTGCGGGCGCCCTCCTCCTCCTCCTTTCCCCTCGCGACTGGGCCCTGGCGGTGTCCGCCGGCGTCGCTTGCCCCCGGCGCTGCCTCCTCCCTCTGCTCCGTGTGTGTTCATGTGTTGCAGGTGCTACAGGAAACCCTAGCAGCCTGTGCTAGGGGTCGCGGCGGCCCAGCTTCGACCCAGCCCCCGGCGGCGGTGCCCTTCTCTAGTGTGGAGGCGGCCCAGCTTCGACCCAACCCCCGGCGGCGGTGCCCTTCTCCAGTGTGGACGCGCTCGCCAGCGACAGCAGCGGCGACTGGCAGGTTGTTGTCCCTCCGGCGACTGCGTGGCCGACGAGGTAACCTCCCATCTCCTCCATGTCTCTTGGCCTTCTTTTACTGAATGTTTTGGTGGCGGGAGCCCCAGATTCTTGGTGCAGTTACCAATTTTTTGTGAGATTTTTCCTACATTCCTGGTACAAGTGATGCAAATCTATTTCCAGAAGGCCACCTCCTTTCAATCACTCACAATGTTCCCCAAGTGCCGCATTGGTCAATACCGAGCCCTGTACAAACCATTTTAATTTATTCATGTATGTTCCTCAGTATTAGATTTTCACTTTTCAGATGACATGGCTTACTACAGCAGATGACATGGCTTTCGTCCTTTCAATTTTGTGCATGAATGTTCTCCTGTAGACATGTATGTAGTTTTTTATGTGAATTTGTTCCAGTTTGAGAGGCGAGTGCTCTTTGTTGAGGTTCCAGATAAGACCTAATTTCTTCGAGCTCATTCTAAAAAAAGGTTTTATTTTGTAAGGCAACCATGCTCTTTGTTGAGGTTCCAGATAAGACCTAATTTCTTCGAGCTCATTCTAAAAAAAGGTTTTATTTTGTAAGGCAACCATGCTGTAACCTCACATTTACCTTCGTCCCATATTGACCAGCATAGATGTTATACTTAAACATTTGCTACGGCAATACATGTTTTAGAATCATTTTACCTATTTGTTGGTGTTCATCGATCTTCTCCATTTGCTAGAGTGGCGGGAGTGGCAGTTCCTGAGCCCGACGGTGGAGCAGGCTGTGCGCCATGGTCTGCGTGACGCAAAGGACGATACACAATACAAATTTTATTCTTGTGTTGTGATTTCGGTTCAACATAGGACTCATTTCGTAGGCCAATTTTGAGGACTATCATCAGGTGCAGCAACATCAAGGTGTTTTTGTTCCCTTCTTTTTGTCATTCTTTTACCTGTTTGATAAAGTTTTAGTTCATAATTTATAGCATCCTCAACGAACTTGCTTCGTTTTGCGAATTTGTATGCTGCTGCTGGTTTCCTTAGATTATTTACTGAGTACGAAGTATCCGTCTAGACGAAGAAAAAAGGAGTTCACTGCTCAACAGTATAGTTGATTCCATCAAGTTTTACCCAAATTATTTTATTAATGCTTGCCCAGGTTTCTCAGAATGATTCTTATTCTTGTGCAAGAATTTTGTTTTGAGACAACTTCATTCCATGGGTGCATTTTGAGGGCTATCAGCAGGTGTAACTGCATCAAGGTGCTCCTGATCCATTGCTTTTATCATATTTCTTCTACCATGTGCTAAAATTTTCATTCAGATTAAACCTTGAATTTTTAGTTTGATACAATTTATATTCACATTGTAAAATCTTAGAACAAGCCAACCACTTGGAAAAAAGCATTATCTGGTCTGTAACAAACATCATGACCCTACTCAGGTACTTAGTTGGGTTGTATACTATATGTTAGCTTACTAATCGCTGGTACATATTTAGGTACACTATTAGAAGTTTGAGATCACAGAAATACCAGTAGTGCCATTTGTTGTTCTTTTACTGTCCTGCAAGGTTGAAAGTGATGCTTTGATCATTTCCTTTAGGTTTCATGTTCAGTAATGTGCATGGAAGTTCTTTTGCTATTCGCTCGTTTCATAAATTCACCTAGCATTTTAGTACTGTCCCATGGATGTGCTTCATAGATTGATTATAATGGGAAGTATATCAGCTCCTGCAACATTAACCAATATGAAATCAGTGTATAAAAACAGCACATGAGAGACCTAAATGCTTACTGAATCATTATTATTATGAGTAGGAAAAAGACGAGGGCTAAGAAGATTAAAACATTCCTATTGGGTTAACTCTGCTACATGTCATATGCATTCCCAATTTTGCTAATAGAGCTGCTCAAAGACTCATGTTCCTCATATGTGGCTATCATGGCGTATTTAAAATACTAAGCTCTGAGTGTTTGGTCATGGTGTTACCTACAGGTCTAACCATAATTAGTTCAGATAACTCTTAATTCGTGTGGTTGGTTTGACCCTTTGAATTTTCCATTGCTTTACAACAAACAATAAAGTGTGCCTAATCGTTCTATTTTTTCAGCCCATTTACCAGATCTGTCCATCCCACCGTTCTGTTGGATCTTTTTGTCCCCTCACCAGATCTCTGTGTAATAATGGATGTGAGGCTTTCCTTCCTTCCTCTTCGTTGTGGCATGAGTGAACTCTCTGTGCTCAGAAAGGCCTTTTTGTACGGTGCGTGCTCTCCTTACCAGCGCCGGGGCCGGATATGTGTGTGGATCTGGCTCGCCAGCCTTCATTGCTGGAGGAGCCCCACATAGGCGCATCTGGCCTGTTGCGCATGGCAGAGGTGCACTCTATCCCCTCCTCTCCCTCCCCTTTCCCTTGGCTCCCTCTTCTCACTGTGAGGATCTTGGCCCCCTTCCCCTAGGAGGCCATCGGATTTTGCGCTTCTCTTGTTTTTAAATGTGCGGATCATGCGCAGAACTGATATCCTTCATTATACAATGATGATTAATTGTTTCATTCTTCATGTTACCTATTGAGGTTTTGGGGTTGTGCAATGATGACCTTTTTTTAAGACTGAGGCAATGGAATTGTGCAGTGATGACTAATTATTTCGTTCTTCCATGATTTCTTGCTATTTGCATTACTTCTGTGATGACAATGCCATTATATCTTAGCAATTCTCTTTTGCATGTGTTGTTTTGTTTTCGTTAGTTCCTACAATTTGTGCATTTGTTACTGAGCATAAGTCCATTGTCAGTGATGTCTTTGCTTCACATAAATTGTTGGTTATTCTATTACTGAGCACACCCCATTGCCAGTGATGTATTTGTTCCTATCCATCTCCACTTTCTTGCAAATCCACTTTTTAGCAGGTTTGAAACATCTGGAACTAAGGTTCTGGTGTGTGCTCACCCTCATAAGGCTTGATCAGTGCCTCTATGTTTTCCCTGATATAGCATGGCAAAATAGATAACAAATTGAGCTATTCTTATATAGCTTTGAGTCTGTTTTTGGCTGTGTAATTAACTAATGCTTAAATCTGGATAAGTTCTTAGTTCTCACATGCCTATTTGCTTGGCAGTAAAGAATTAATCCTTACATCTTACATATTAGTTTATCACCTTGCTGTAAAGGAAATGGACCTCCTTATATTCTGCTACTTTCTTTAATTGCTGGTGTGTGTAATTTCATTCTAGAAATCTAAAAAGGGAAGCCATTTCTTTTTTAGAAAATACATAGCTCTTCCCAGTGCCTTCTAATTCTTTTCCATGGATATGAAAAATAGAGTTGTTTCCTAAAATCAGAAAAACACTCTTAGCAAAATGGCTCTAAAAGCATTATTGTACCAATTTATAGTTTCCTCTTGGGAATTCTGCACCTTTTGTTTATCCGATAGGTTCTTTCTTCCTTCCAGCAAGCAATTGCAGAAAGCAGCATCATTTATAAGCAGTTTCAGAATAAGCTTTTCCATACTCCTGTTCAAATCTTTCACAATTTTTGGCAATTGATATGTGATGCAGCACTAACATTTACAATCTTTGCCAAATATACAGGGTGATCTGTCAAATATTTAGGATGGACTGAACAGCCAAGGGCTTAGATAAATGGTTAGCTCTCTGAAGGTATCTCAGGTACAATCTTTCCCTGCATTGGATTATCGAAGGTACAATATTAATTATTCTCCTACATTTAACCCTTAAAAATTGATGTTACACTCAATACTGCAAGAGTTACCACCATCTGCATTAACTGAAACCATTGTTCCTTCTTCCATAATGGCTGTCAATCCACCGCTGCCCATTCTGGCAAACTGAACATCTATGGGAAACTCCATGTTTCGTATAATATATGCTCGTTGTTGTGTTCTTCATCGTTTGTTTCTAAGAAAACAGTATCTCATCATCGTTGATAATTACAGCTGTCAGTTAGGTGACTCAATTTTAGTTAGGCGTCTATAATATTTGTTATTGTCAGCATTGTGCCATTTCTCAGATAGATTTTCGGCCATCTCTCGTGCGCATGGGCGCGCGCAAATCACTAGTGTGTTTGATTTGGGAACGATGTGGGATGAGTTGAACGTTTCGTGGGTTGGGTTAAACCTATCTCTTATTTGGTTGACAAGATTGGGTAGATTCTAGTTTTTTTTGTTTGTTTGGGGGAATATTTTGAAGTGGGTTAGGTCATTGACATGTGGGGCCTATATGTAAGCCTCTGTTCCCTTCTTCCTCATTCAAACCGCATCTGGGAGGCCGCGAGCCACTCATCGCTCGGGAGGCCACTCATCGCTCCGGGAACTGCTTCGGGAGGCCGTTCGTCGCTCGTTCTCGCTGGGAGACCGCTCGTTGCGCCGCACACCACTCGGGAGGCCGCGCCGCTCGCCCCGCTCTCGCTCCCTCTAGGTCAAGCGGATCCGGGCAATTCGGTGGTACTACACGTACCCGCATCTAGGGAGCATATTCCCTAGTGGGTTCGACCCGCATCTCATGAACCCCCGAACCAAACACCTAAGAAAACACATGCTAAACTTGCCAAATTTTGTTATCACGAGTATGGTACTCAGACCACATATGTTAATACTAGTTTTATCAGCAAGGCATAGTCACTATGGGTCTTCATTTTTGCAGATTTGGTCATGAGGAATATATTAGCCCAAACAGATTAAGAAATATAACCAGTATTTTAAAAATATGTTGTCTTTATCTTCGAATAAACTAATATTTAAAGTTGTCTTAAGTTATTTTTTTTATATTTAACCGAATTTATAGAAAAAGATACAAATATTTGTGACTCAAATGAGCATATCATAAAAATATACTTTATCTATTCTAAATTATAGTATGTTTTGATTTTGTAAATACATTGTTTTTACTATATATTTTTAGACATAGCGTATATCTAGTACTCTCCCCCTTCCAATTTTATAGGCCGATTTGACTTTTCTAGATACATAACTTTTATTATGTATCTAAATAGACATATCATATATTTAAGTGCATAATAAAAATTAGGTACTAAAAAGACAGAACAACCTATAATTTGAGATAGAGGGTGTATAGTGCAAACTATGTATTAAAAAACAAAAAATACTTATAATTTAGAATAGAGAGTGGTTTATAGTGTATCAAAATATATTAATTTCGTATCATAAATTTTAATGCTCTTGTTCTATAAATTGCAGTTTAAAAATGTTTAATCCAACAGTTAATGCAAACCATCCCACCCAGCCACCCTACTGCACGGCCAGCGGCTTCTCGTGCTCTCTTTCTTCTCGTTCCCCATTCTCCTAAAAAACAAAAAACGCTTCAAAAAAAAAAAAGAAAAAAAACACCTGCCTAGGGGAGGCCGGCGCACACCGGCGAGTAGGCGGCGGACAGGCGGCTCACTCCGCCGTGGCAGTTGCGGGCGCAGCGCAGCAGCGGGCACTCTAGGCGAGGGCGCGAGGCGCCGAGCACCTGCAGCGGCGTGGCGGCGGCGGGGGCAGCGCGGCAACGGGCGGCCGTCCGGCCGAGGCGGCGTTGCGATGAGGGCGCGAGGCGGCGACCACATGCAAAGCTGCAGCGCTGGAGCACTGAGTGGAAGGCGGAGCCGCGGAGGCAGCAGCCAGAAGCGCGGAACTGCTGTGAGCCTGGACCTGGGAGGCTGGCGGCCGGAGGCATGTTGCTGATTGGAGTAGATGACTAACCGGCGAATTAATTCAAATTGTAAGTTAATTTGGTTAATTGGCTTACAGTTTACATATATTATCCATTGCAATTTGCCTATTAAACTGATACAGTGGCTAAGACAGTCATAGTTGGTTACTTGCTTAGAGTAATTTACTGATTCGCCAATGTTCATCTTTTTGTTGTTTCAAATCCGCTGTATATTTTGATGTTTCCATTTTGTATGTTGAAAACAGTTTGTATTTATATATGTTAAACAATTTCAAATCATGCTCAATTATGTGCTGTGTCTGCTATATATTATACAATTACTAGTTGTATTATATTGTTAACAACAACCGTTTTGTTTTGCTTTTGTTCATGCACTGAAATCTATTTTAATTGCGCATTTCTGCACAAGCCATGCTATATATATATATATATATATATATATATATATATATCTCAAAGTGGCTACAGAATAAGTTATTCTGTAGCCAGCTACAGGATAGTAGGGAGAGGCTATTCAGTAGCCGGCTAAAAAATAAGTTATTCTGTAGCCACCTCCATTTACTATAATTTTATATACTAATTTACCATAATGTCAATACATATTTACGATAGTTGGGTTACTATAACACATGGGGATATTTACCATAACGTTATATTAAACCACTTAGTAAGGAGTTACTATAATCTCATAAATTAACATAGTAATTATCATAACTCAAAGTGGCTACAGAATAAGTTATTCTGTAGCCAGCTACAGGATAGTAGTTCTATATATATATATATATACTTTCCAAGTTTTGCATTTATGTCCCATTCTCTCAACTATTGTCGCTGGAATATGAGTTCAGTGGTATTTTTTAAGTGGTTTGATTGTCACCGTATGTAATCCACTGTTCCAACTTCCAAGTGCCTTAAATCCTGCTTAATGATGGTTAGTTTTCTCATGCCCATTCTTATATTGCCTGCAAAGTTCTGTGGTAGCTCTGGCACATAATCACATAATTTTGATGGCAGGGCTCTGTTAACACATGATAATTATCCTTTCTGTGGCAATGATTTATTCGCAAAAGTTTAGAACAAGCTTTAAACATGAAAAATATTATTCTACATCTTCTGAGAAAATAGTTCAATAAGGCATCTCATATGTTACAATAGTACATGTTCCAAAATTTCCTACATCACTGTCTCAAGGTGTGCCTTCACAAACTAATAGCATCTGCAACGTTTGCCAGAGAATGATTCTCTGGGTACTCAATGCTGGAGCATGGGGTTCTATGAAGCCCCTCCTTGACAAGGGTGCTTGTTTCTGCACCTAGTGATATAAATATATCATTGTTATTTTTTTGAGAGAAAATTGAAGGGATAATATATTTCTATTTACAAGTAGGGCCCATCTTAGTTTAGACTGAGTTCAAATAGGTTGGAGCAATTTAGCCCATAGCATTACTAGATGATATGTCTTTGCTTAGTAATTTCTAGTAGAAATCCTATATGCTGTAGCTGTTGTAACTGACTGGGCGAGGTGTCGCTTCTTCCTAGTCTTATCTAAACGCTGAGAATTTGGAATCTAAAGAACTAGAAGAATGCCCCGCGCGTTCCTGCTAGAATGGCAGGTGAAATTATACTCTTTATATTTACTAATATGAATAAATAAATATCACAATACTGCAGGTTAGTGGATGATTTTTAGCATCCTGATGTGGACAACTAAATGTATAGGTTAGTAAATAATGTGGTTTGCTAATGTGAATAGCTTGAATGAAGACATAATGACATGTGTTAGTTGGATGTGTTAGTGGATGCTGACGTGGACACTTTGCATGGCGAGATAGTTGCATGTGCTAGTGGGTTGTTCTAATGGATGCTGATGTGGACACTTTGCATGGCAATATAAATTGCTATTGGAGATAGTTGCATGTGCTAGTGGGTTGTTCTAGTGGATACTGATGTGGACAACTAAATGTATATGTTAGTAAATGATGTGGTTTGCTAATGTGAATAGCTTGAATGAAGACATAATGACATGTGTTTGTTGGATGTGTTAGTGGATGCTGATGTGGACACTTTGCATGGCGAGATAGTTGCATGTGCTAGTGGGTTGTTCTAGTGGATGCTGATGTGGACACTTTGCATGGCAAGATAAATTGGTGGGGTTTGAAAATATAAGATATAGATTATAACACTGAACATCAACTTCCGTCCATAGTGTCATTAATGGAATATAGATTGAGCTTGTTTGGATCGTCTAAGACAAATTGTTAGCCAGAGCTAAAAATTAGCCAGCTAACTTTTTTTAGGAGAACAGGAGGGGTTGTCCCCTACTGGAATTTATTAGAACAAAAGAGGACCCAGGGTCTTACAACATCTTATGAAACAAAAAAGGAGAGAAAAAAGATTAGACAATTGCCAGCTAACTATTCGCATGTGTATGTTTGGATTCCCGGCTAATTGGTGCATATGTCCCTAGCAATGAACTATGAGACCAATCACAGAGCCCAACCGGCAGCAGCAAGCCAGCAACCCCCTCACAGCATCAGCTCTCGTGTGTCACGGGCAGGAACACACGACACATCCCGTGAAATCAAGCAGCGTCTGATCTCAGCTGTGCCGCCACGTTCAAATAAGCGCGCATGGAGTAGCTACCGGTGAAGGTCACAACAAGGCAGCAAGGACAAACCTAGCTGGCTGGTACAATCCTATCCCCCATGTACCCAGAAGGCAGGTACGCACCTAGGAGTACAAACGAATATCCATTGCAAAATTTCTTCAAAATCCAGTCGAAACCACATGATTTCATCCACACGTTCGCCTGCCCGACACTTATTTAGTTTATTTTTTCTTCTATTGCCTGATTCGCAAGGCCACAGCTCGCCATTGCTACCTCTCTTCTGTACATCAGAACTAACACACAGGCAAGCTCGGCATGTCATGCCGTTCTTTAGTATTTTACACAGACTGATTAAGCTCTCTCACCATGGGCAGTGCGCCTGCTGGATCTATGCTTTAGCAGTGGTTGTTGTGCCAGCAGCGGACATGCTCTCCAGGTACCTCTCCACGACATCCAGGCCACACAGCTCCTTGACGACAGGCATCGTCGCTGGCACGTCCATCTGGAACGTGATGGCGGAGTTCGCTGGACCAGTGCAGACCGCGAATTCCTTCCTGGCGGCCCTGATGGCCTCCCTCATTGCACAGTGCACCGAGGAAGCTAGAAGAAGCGGAGGCTCGCCCGATGCTGCAAACAAAGATCCGAAGCACGTTATGTCAGGACTGCAGGCAGCAATTGTCGGTGAGTTCAAATTGCAGCTTACAGTCTTGGAATGTGGAGGGGATTGAATTGTGAGAAAAGGCTCACCTTTGGAAGAGAGGACACGCTTCTGGTCACGGGCGCTGTTGATCAGCTCAACGTTGAGCTGCTTTGGAATGGTATCGACTGTAGGGATCTTGTACGTCCATGTGCCATCGTGGATGACCAACCCGTTAGAGTTGGTTGTGTACTCCTCGTTTGTGAAGAAGCCTACTCCTTGGATGAATGCACCTTCTACCTGTGTTAATGATGGATAATGTTTAGAGGATCATCATATTTCCTTTGATGAAGTGATCAGCTGGAGTGGTTTTTATTTTTCGGCTGACCTGGCCCAAATCGACAGCAGGGTTCAAGCTTTGCCCACAATCGTAGACAAGGTCACTCCTTAGAATTGTTGTTGCTCCCGTCAGGACATCAATTTCCACCTGTGATGAAATTACCAATCATGTGTCAGCATTAAGCACGACTAAAGGTGCAGCCTCCAACAATTTGGCTTGATAACTGAGCTTGCTGTGCTTTTCATGCAGTTTGTATACCTCACTAATGCCAGCTCCATAGTTCAAATAGCTTGTGAAAGTGGGATCAGGGGTCCAGTATGCATGCGCCGATAAGTTCACACTCGCCATACTTGCCTGCAAATGAGCAACAAAATGACATGACCAATTGAAATACTGACAAATATTGTGTTCCTCAGAATCATGGGATCTCCTCACTAAATTGCTACTGCTATTGCTTATCGTTTGTTAATGTCTTAAAGGAAGGAGACAAGGATTTAAACAATTTGTTTTATTGGCATGGTAGTGAGAAAATTGGAATTTACAAGCTTATCTTCACCTGAGCAATCAAGGCACTCCATTCCACTGTGCCGGCCTTAGCCTCCAGATTCTCCTTGATTGGCTTCAGTCTCTCAACGAGCGCAACACACGACTGTCGAACCGCTTCACAGCTAGTTTCAGAAGTGGTGCTCCCACCGGTGAACCCTCCCTGGATCATGCTCAATGTATCAGCCTGGATAACCCGAACCTTGTCCAGTAGGCTTTCGCTGCCGTCAGGACACAGCTCTCCCAATCCGAATGCTGTCATCTGCTTCACTTTTGTCCACAGCCCTTGGCCTATCTCAACCCCTCCGACCTCAACAGCAATGGAACCATCATTCATGATAGACACCTTGCCTGGAGCTGGCCGAAGCCTGACCTCATATGTAATTGGCACACAAGAAACGCCACGCTTCTTCCACTTGTTGCTTCTGTTGAAGTGCTCCACCATTTCAGCTCGGCGCTGGTATTCTGGAGAGGAGGCCAGCTTATCAAACATGGTAACTAGGCTGTAGGTAGAAGCTTCACCTGCAGTATCTCCGAAGAACACCACAAGGCTCTCGAAGTCATGAAGGTTCTTCCTCCTTATGGTGTTAGTGTCGACTGAAAGTGCTGAGGCAACATGCTCAATGATGGCTTCAGCGATGAAAGAGCCCTGCACATCTCCAGGACCCCTCATTGCCGATTTTGATGAGACATTTGTCTTGCAGACCTTGGTGTCAAATGCAAGATTGCCCCAGTTGTACTTTTTGAGAGAACCTATAATAGGTGCTGCGATGATTGGACTCACATCCGGCGATATTCCAGCATTGATCCCAAGATCAATGTGCAAGGCTGTGATCTTGCCATCTGACTTGAACCCAACAGAGTACTTCACCTTCATAGGATGTCGACCGCCTGCCATTATCATGTCTGTCTTGCGATCAAGGTACATCCGAACTGGACGCCGTAGCTTGAATGCGGCAACCGCACATGCACATGCAACCTGACAGAGGAAATTCAGTCATCTATAACACATTTTTCCTCAATCTGATGTGTGAATATTAGTTCACTGTACATTGGTAACTGAAAATAGAGAAGTTCAGCATAAGCTCTAGTTATTTAGGACTTACATGTATTGCTTTCATTGCCTTTCCACCAAAGCCTCCTCCGACTCTTCTGGTGATGAGGCGGACATTATGAAATGGAATGCCAAGGCACTTTGCAACCACATTTTGCGTGACCTCAGGAATTTGTGTTGAAGAATAGATGGTTATGCAGTTATCTTCATCAGGAATAGCTAGCGCCACTTGTGTCTCCATGTAGAAATAGTATTGGGATTCAAGTTTTACCTGCAGAAACAAAAATGCCAAGCATGAGTTGTTTGCCCTTGTGGGAAAGTCAAGTATACATCCTCTTTAAACATCACAAAACATGTACCTCCGCTGATAGAATCTTGTGATCAGCTTCAGACATCCCTTGGTTGTAATCACCAACTGGCTTAGGAGCTAAAAATGGGGGGGTTTGGAAGTAGCTGTTTCGTTGGATTGCATCTTCTATTGTCAGAATTGGTGGCTCCAGATTTTCTGTGCTATACTCAATAACGGCCTGCTTTGCTGCCATGTAGGCATACTTCTGTGTTTCAGCAATCTGAGTGATTGAAAAATCAACATGATGCAGTAAGGTTGGAGAGACATAAACATATAAATGGTTTTGTGAAATCTAAAGAACACTTAAGAAATATTACCACAACACCAATATTTTGACCAGCAAATTCAGCAACTGGATCTGCAAAAAGTGGCTCTTCTCCCAACCCCGGGAAGCTGGAACCAACATTTTGTCCACCGCTTGGAATATCCTTTGCGGTGATAACTGTGATGACCTTCTGTGAAGCCAGAGATGATTTAAAGTTGATAGCCTTTACATGGGCATGAGGGTGGGTGCTATAGATAAATGCTCCATAGAGGCAATCTTTGGGAGCAGGGATATCATCAACGTACACAGCTTCCCCTGTGTCATTAAAAGGAATATGGTTAAGGGTATTGTCTTGTGGAGAAACTGCAGGCACTAAAAATGTTCAGGGGAGATGCTTATTGGACAGTTCAGCGATGACTAAAATTAGTGTGTCAGAAATGAACAGAAGGACCATTATATGGTTTCTTTGCGGAGTATGCTGAAGAAAAAAGTTATGATGATCTTATGAACATGTTTATTTGTGTATTGGAAATAAGATTGTATACCTGAAGCTTGGATCTCTGCCCCTGCTTTCTTAATTGGCTTGCCAACTGGCTTGTATTCATCAGTGAGAAACATTTCTTGTCTTGACCGTATTGGCAAATGATTGCTATCAAATTTAAGATGCTTCTCCGGTGAGTGCTCAATGGCACCGTTTGTGGCTCCATTACTATATAACCCACTGGCCCCATTAACCTTTGCAGATTCATTCAAACTGTTGGCAAGGGAAGATAGGAATGTAAACAAGAAACTGACAGCCAAGCTGATTCTATACTCAGGATGTGTTGTGCCTTCTGATGGTTTAACAGTCCCTTTAAGCAACCGAACAGCTTCAAGTATAACAGACGAGCTCACTGTTTTTCCCTTCAGGTAATCCTCAACCTTCCTAGCTCTAATAGCATGATCTGCTCCATACGCACCGAATGCCAGACATATATCCTCAATGAGATGGTCCCTTGATGCTGCATCCACTGAAGTCCTTGCCAAGAAAGCTGAATTGACATATGAGACAGCATTGCCAAGTGGACGAGGTGCTGCTCGGAAAGTCTCAAAGGTGATGCCATCTGAACTCCAATCGGGGATAAATATGCTCAGCAGCAGGGTCCTAGAATCACATGGAGGCTGCTGCAAGAATTCCTCCAAGGCGAGGCAAAGCCTTTTGGAAGCCTCCTGGATAGTGACAGTTGAACCTGCAGCTAGTAGGACAGTCACAATGTCCGATGCAAATTGCAACCGTTGCGCCATAATGATGTTTCCACCTATGGTTGCTGTGTTCCGAACAAATGGAGAGGCCACTTTGTTCAGGTGATCTGCAATCTTTTTGAAAACCACATTTCCATCTGACAGCACCTCAATTGCTTTAGAAATGGACACAACTGATCCAAGCTCAACACCCTTGCTGCATCTGTTGATGACTGAAAGCTCTGGGATCTCTTTGATGTCAATGTACTTGTCATGAAGGTCTTGATCCTTATACACCCCAGACCCAGTGTTTGAAGCAACTATCTTCACAGAATTTTCATCGAAGGAGTCAGATTGAAACAGTCTGTGAAGCTCGTCAATGCTCTTAGGACGATACCAGCCATCGTCAGAAACAGGAACTGGAGCACTGTTAACCTGCTCAATCGAGGACTTTATCTCAGATTTGAGAAACTCAGGGAAAGTGCAGACGGCACCACTATTGTAGCCTGGCAGCTTGCTGACATCTGCAGGCTCGTCACCCTTCTTCCAGAAGCAGTTGAGGCCCAGGTCCTCAAGATCGACATCGGCTGCGAAGCTCTTGCAGGCGTCGACAATGGGCCTGTACCCAGTGCACCGGCACAGGTTGCCGGAGACAGCCTTCTCAGCCTCTGAGGAAGTGAGCTTGGAGAAGCCGGCAGGTGGGGCTGGTCGATCAGCCGCCTTGTCGGCTTTGACAAGCGCAGAGAAGATGGACATACACATGCCAGGCGTGCAGAAGCCGCACTGGGAGGCATGGAAGCCAGAGAGGCGCTGCTGCACAGGGTGGTAGCCATCCTTGGTGTTGCCAATGCCCTCGCTGGTGGTCACCGAGCAGCGGTCCACGCTATGGAGCAGCGTCAGGCAGGAGCTCGCTGAGAACTCGGTCACCTTATCCGTGGCCGGGTCGTACTTTGAGACAAGCACAACGCATGCACCGCAGCCACCTGTAACAACGAAAATTTCAAAAGAAGCAAGAGGTTAGCTTCCTTTTTCCCCCTAAGCACGCAGAAAATTTGTGCATCATTAGATCAACATAAAAAAATGCAAGTTGGTTAAGGTTGGCACAACTGTGCTGTATAAAGCGCACACCCTACAGCTACTATTCCTGATGTGTATGCAGGGTGTAAAGGTGCTAATTTGTGGTGGAACGTCGCAATAATTGAGCTTGACATTTCGAGATCTTGGGTACTTGATCTACAGAAAACGAAGGGGCAAGAAAAAAAAAAGCTTTGGCCCTACTGCATAGAAAGTGGTCCGTAGCAACTTTTCCTGCCTTTTTTGGTGTTCTGATTGTTGGAACTCGACGCAGCTGCGCGGCCTGGAACGCGAACACCGACGACGGCGCGGTGACCGCGGCGAGAGCTAGGGCTGAGACAGATGTAAAACTTGCGAAGAAGATGGGAATTAGGTACTGCCAACGTAACAGCCCTTTGAGTCCTTTGTTCATGTTTATATAAGACACCTAAGGAACACGACCTCATCCCACGCCATGCTGTATCGGGTACAAACACCGTTTCCGCGATGCCTGTCCCGTGCGCCCGGCACGTCATGGCGTGAACATGACAAACTCCACCGGACCGTGTCGTAGCCAGGCACGACTCCAACCACGGCCGATCCTAACCGACTCACCCCTAGACACCAACTGAATGAAAGATTACATGATCTACATCAACTTATCTAACAAATCACCACCTAAGCTTGATGCACTTCTACGACTCCTAAAGCACTCCTCAGTTCTATGAACTTAACTCGTCCCAGCGATTTGGTGAAGATGTCAGCCAATTGATCTGCTGTCCCAATGTGATCCACCTCCACCTTTCCATCCTCTATGCATTCACGAAGAAAATGATACTTTGTATCGATGTGTTTACTTCGTTCGTGGTGCACCGGATTCCTGCTGAGAGCAATTGCAGACATATTGTCCATGAGTAGCTTCACCGTCGCCTCTTTCGTTCCCAACATGTCAGCTATGAGTCGGCTTAGCTAGATTCCTTGGCACGCTGTTGCTGCTGCCGCGACGTATTCTGCTTCACAAGATGAGAGTGCGACGATCTTCTGCTTCTGTGACGACCATGTCACTAAACTCTTGCCGAGAAAATAGACAGCACCAGATGTACTTCTGCGGTCTTCTACATCCCCAGCATAATCACTGTCGCTATATCCCAACAACATCGGCTGAAGCTCTCATCCTCTTGTGTATATGCATCCATACCCAACAGTTCCCTTTAGGTATCTCAGAATACGCTTAACAGCAAGCCAGTGCTTCTTTCCTGGCGCCTCCATGTATCTGCTTACCACCCCAACAGCATAGGCCAAGTCTGGTCTTGTGTTTACAATGTATCTTAGACTGCCGATCAGACTCCTGTAGGCTGTTGGGTCTACTGCATCTTCTCCTTTCAACTTGCAGAGTTTGAGCCTGCACTCCATTGGAGTATCACATGAGTTGCAATTCTTCATGTTAGCATTCTCTAAAATCTTCAGAGCATATGCACTTTGGCTCAGAGTGATTTCACCACCTCCTTGCTTAACTTCAATACCCAGATAGTAACTAAGGAGTCCCAAATCACTCATGCTGAATTTCCTTCTCATCTCTGCCTTGAACTTTAGAATATCTCCAACTGAAGGTCTAGAGATTATAAGATCATCAACATAAACTCCAACAATGAGAAAGGATTTACTGCTCCTCTTGTAAACAGCATGCTCTAACTTGCTTCTCACAAAACCGAGAGCAATCAACTCCTTGTCTAACTTAGCATTCCATGCTCGAGGTGCCTATCTAAGACCATACAGAGCCTTTTTCAACTTCAACACCTTATGTGAATCGCCAATGATGAAACCTGGAGGCTGCTGCACAAACACTGTCTCTGACAGATCACCATTTAAAAATGCAGACTTGCCGTCCATATGGTGAACCTCCCAACCACCGTGTGCTGCTAGTGCAAGCAAAACCCTTACAGTCTCTATTCTGGCAACAGGGGCATAAACTTCATCAAAGTCAATTCCCTGATGCTGAGCATAGCCTTTAGCCACTAAACGTGCCTTATACTTGACAATTTTGCCTTCTGGGTCCTTCTTGACTTTAAATACCCACTTGAGGCCGATGGCCTTCTGCTTGGGTGGAAGATCACAAGAAACCCATGTCTTATTATCCTCAATGGCCTTCATCTCCTCCTCCATTGCCTTCCTCCAACACTGCTCTGACAGTGCCTCCTGAATCGACTTTGGCTCTTCTGTAGCAACCAAGCAAATGCCGCTATACTCGAAGTCCTGCACCTCATCAGTTGTGTCAAGTAAGTTGGGGATGGTTCTGTATCTGAGTGGAGCACCATCTGAAAAATCACTGTCATGCGAAGGCGGAGTAGCCCATTGGATCTGTTGATGTGGTGGTGTGTGTGGAGATGCCACGCTTCCTGTGGATGGAATTGAAACTGCAGGCGAAACTGGTTCCCAATCTCCAGGTTCAGAAACGGGGCCATCATCTACATCGGCACCTATCGTCGGACCATGAACAGTGTTGTCAAGACACTGAACCTGAAACGTCTCTGTTGCTGCTGCATCACCACCATGTGGCCTGCCTGCTGTTCCTGTCCCCTCCCAATTCCAAGCCACCTTCTCATCAAAAATCACATCACGACTGATCATAAGCTTATCCTTCACGGGATCATAGATTTGATACCCTTTAGTTCCTGGTTCGTAACCAAGGAAAACTCCTGGCACCGATCGGTCAGACAACTTACTGATCCCTGGACCAACACGCTTGACATATGCCTTGCATCCAAATGTTCTGAGATGTTTGACACCTGGCTTTCTCCCAAACCATGCTTCAAACGGCATCTGGTCACTCAGACTCTTGGTCGGTGCGCGATTAAGCAAGTACATCGCCGTCTTGACTGCTTCTCCCCAGAACCGAGCCGGGACGCCCATGCTCTTGAGTAAGCACGTGCCATCTCAACCACCGTTTGGTTGCGCCTCTCGACAACCCCATTTTGTTGTGGCGTATATGCTGTTGTGGTGTTGTGCTTGATGCCATGTTCCTGACAAAATTCCACAAACGCACCCGAATTGAACTCGCCTCCGCGATCTGACCTGAAAGCTTTCAGTTTGCAACTCAACTCAAGTTGTGCTGCAGCCTTGAATCTCTTGAAGTGTCTGAGGGCTTCGTCCTTCGTGGCCATTAGCTCAAGCCACATGTAACGACTGTGGTCGTCCACAATGAGTAGGAAGTACAGCTTCCCGCCCGGGGGTGGGCGGCGTGACATGGCCACAAAGATCTGCATGCACCAACTCCAAACAACCTGATGCACGATACGCCGAGGCCCTGGGAAACGACATCCTGTGCTGCTTTCCAAGCGCACATCCATCGCAAACCTGCTCGACAGTCTTCACCACCGGCATGCCTTCAATCATCTCCCTTGCTGCTAGCTCACGAAGGGCTCTGAAGTTCAGATGCCCGTATCTGGCATGCCACAACCACAAGATGTCGTCCATCTTCGACAGTAGGCAAGTAGGTGACATGATCTTTACCTACATTATGTACAGCTGGTTCCTGCGTTCTGCTCGAATGAGCACGCTCCGGCTCTTGCTGCCTGTGTTCTGACGCTCCATGACCACCATGACGCCATTGTCGATTTCGACACGACACCCGCCTTCTTCTAGCTGGCCTAGGCTCACAATATTACACTTCAAAGATGGTATCTAATATACCTCAGATAGCACCCTGTGTTCTTGGTTCTTGCCGGCGATCGTCACAGCCCTGATCCCGCAAATCTCAACCTTGGACCCATCTCCAAACCTCACGGCCCCTCGCACAGATTCATCCAAATTGAACAATGAAGCTCTGCAGCCAGTCATGTGGTTTGTAGCTCCTGTATCCAAAACCCACGAGCCTTCTTCATACTTGGATGGATTGACCCGTTCCTGGTTCAGAAACACACGGGGTGCTACTGCAACTCCTGCAGTTCTGATCACATTGCAAACTTGTGCCACTAGAAGAGCAGGTTGTGGATCGGCATCAGTATTGGCATGATGAGCTGCCTCTGCCTGATCCCGCGGGTACTTCTTGCACTCCCTGGCCCAATGGCCATAAACCTTGCACTTATTACAACGGCCTTTGCGGCGTGGTGCACCGGTGTTGTTGGCCTCCTTGCCTCTCGAGTCACGTGAGTCACGGTTACCACCGCCTCCTGCACCACGCGCCCCGTTCTTGCTCTTCTTCTGATGGTGGCCATAGCCACCACCACCCTTGCCCCCGGCTGAGGACGAATCTGTCATCATCCTCGCTTTGTGCTTCGCGGCCCAATCATCCTCCGTCATCATGAGTTGTCCTTGCTTATTGGTGACCTCCTACACCGTGGGCTCGATCGATCTTCTGCAGCACGCAGACGTCCAACGAGTTCTTCCACAGACAAGGTTTTTAAATCACAGAACATCTCAAATGTAACTGCCACTTGATTATATCTCGGTGGCACGACTTTGAGGAACTTTTTCACGACACGAGCATCATCGACACTCGTCTCCCCTAGGCCCTTGAGATCGGTCGCAATCTTACCAATTCTCACAGTGAAGTCTTCAATTGTTTCACCAGATTTGAAAGAGATTGCTTCAAACTCGGCTAGAAGTTTCTGCGCATTCACCTCCTTAACCCTATCTGCACCCAAACGCATTGACTTGATCGCCTCCCAGGCCTCCTTGGCTGACTTTTTGTTCAGCAACATCGAGTGCATCTCGGGGGGAACACCACGGATCATGGCGCCCAGAGCGAGCCGATCACGACGTCGCTCGACCTTGTCAGATTCAACTGCGTCCCACAGGAACATGGCTTCGAGATTGCATTGCACATGAGCCGACCACTCTTGGTAATTGGATCGGGAAAGCATCGGCCATACCAGATTTCCTGAAGCCTGATTCCATGCCCGCTCCATCAGCTCCTTCTCCTTCTCGCTGTTGGTGCCCATCACGACGGCAAGTGTTCACGGCTTGATCTGCTTGAACACAACGATCTAACTCGCCCGGTTGCTCCTCCTGTCTCTCTACTCCGCCGAACACGTCTCCTCGGCTCTGATACCACTTGTTGGAACTCGACGCAGCTGCGCGGCCTGGAACGCGAACACCGACGACGGCGCGGTGACCGCGGCGAGAGCTAGGGCTGAGACAGATGTAAAACTTGCGAAGAAGATGGGAATTAGGTACTGCCAACGTAACAGCCCTTTGAGTCCTTTGTTCATGTTTATATAAGACACCTGAGGAACACGACCTCATCCCACGCCATGCCGTATCGGGTACAAACACCGTTTCCGCGATGCCTGTCCCGTGCGCCCGGCACGTCATGGCGTGAACATGACAAACTCGACCGGACCGTGTCGTAGCCAGGCACGACTCCAACCACGGCCGATCCTAACCGACTCATCCCTAGACACCAACTGAATGAAAGATTACATGATCTGCATCAACTTATCTAACACTGATGATATATGACGAAGACCTGAAAAGCAGGAATTGGATTAGCAGTTGCCTGCCGAAAACAGAGTGGTCTGTGACTGTATGTTTAGTTTCTTCGTCTGTTCTTTGGGTGTTTTGGCAAGAAAGCAGGCCCGATGCCTGGGACTGGGAAGCTCTTCAGTTCTTGGTCGTCTTGGACTCTCGGCCTTTTCTGGCGAACACTGTGATCTCGTTGTTGTTGCTGTTAATTGAAGACGATATAATATATTGTGTCTGATTTTTCTCTGATCAGAGAGGGTACCTGGGAGACAGACTTGTATGAATTTGTACTGGGATGTTATGTGCCTTTCTATGGCTAGCTCTCAGCTTCTTGGCGCGTCCGTGAGACGGCTCTGACATCCCAAGAAAACTGGGGATGAAAACGGAAAAATCGAAGGCAGCCTGTCCAGGAACAGGGACGCAGAAGGGGCCCATGAGAAGAACCAGCAAGTTAAATCTGCTGCGGTGAAGCGGTGAAGCCCACACCAACGAGTACGCGAATTCCCTCGCCACCTATTCTCCTCTATTAGGAAGACACAGAGAGGCTAGGAAATGAACTCTCATGTATGGATCGGACAGCATAGCTTCACCACCTAAAGCTTGGTTAGGACATGCTTTCAAGTTTCAAGGAAGCTACGTGCTACCGTTCGTGCCTGCTCTCCTGATGCTCCGATGATGATTCTCTAGCAACCAAGCTATAGGAGCTCAGCTGCGAATTTAATCCACGAAGGCAGAAGCTACAGCATCATACAAGGATGCATGCGCATGGTGACGGCGGGCACGTACCTTCACCGCAGCCGAGCTTGGGCCCCCTGACGGGTGTCTGGGTGCGGAGGAACTCCAGCAGCGTCGTCGACGGGTCCACGCCGGCGGCCTCGTACCGCTTGCCGTTCACGGCCAGCACCGCCGCCGCCTTCCCCATCTCCACCTGCAGGCTGCAGCCTTCTTGACGACTCGAGTTGCCTCCACTCCACAGTCACACAGCCGAGAGAGCCGGAGGCACTCACAGTCACGGCCGCCACGCGCGCGCCTATATGTTGCAGCGCCGGGGTCGTGTGGGTGATGCACGCGCTGACGCCGGCGGTGGAAAGCGAGCCGCGAGGGGTTTCTAATAAATTCTAAGTCGTCGGTCGCTGGGCACGCACTGTGCAGGTCTAGGAGTACAGTATCCCAGTGTGATGGATACCGTATTCTGGTATGGTAGCATTGGTCTAGTGGTACACTGATACCAAACCACAGGTCCACAGCCTTGTCAGATTCCAGCTTTGTACAAGCAGAGAGCATCTGGCCACATGGAGTCGGATGGCGAGGGGACTCTGCACGGGGCAGGTAGCTCAGGTGTAGCCGTGTAGTGTGTATACAATACAATGCAACAGGTGAACCGGCAGGCAGGCCGGCCTGTGCCACACTGCCACGGATGGTTTGCTAACTACAATTTCGGCATATGCCGTCTAGAACCTACGCTCCGTGTGGCATGTTCAAGTATGCAGGGCACCCAGCCGGCCGCGGCCCGCGGGCCGCCTAGTTGCTCGCGAAGTCAAAAGATTCGGTATGATCCATCTAGCGCGAGAGCGACTACGTATATTATATATTATCTGTCTCCTCGTTCGAATTCGTCGGGGTTGCGAGCTTTCTGGTTGGTAGTAATTAATAAGTAGCTAGGGCATAGTGCGAGCCCCTTTTGTTGCGTAATAACAAACAAAGCAAACACAAGATGACAAATAAAGAGATAAATATAGTCGATGAAGGTGTCGCTAAGCAACGTACCACTCCACTCTAAACTCTAAACTCGATAGCAGCGCGCGCGCGCGCGCGCATATATATATATATGCATCTTGCCCCACCCACGCACTCGCGGGATGCACACGCATGTAACCTTAACGAGAGCCAGAGGTATACTAACCACAGTATCGGTGGAGAGTTTTATGGCATTGTTTTCAAGACTGTCACATGACGTAGAATGAAATAAAATATAGATGAAACCCCTCTCTCAATAGAGAGTTTCGTTTTATAGTTTTATAGACATTAAATACAAATAAAACTTGCTAGCTAGGATGGTGATGTCGTGAGCGCCGAGAAATTAAACAGCGATCTCAAACAGTTGGATTATGAATTGCACTACGTACTGGTTAGATTCATGAAAATGGGTCGATCTGCACGTACGTACGTGTAGCGAGACGCTTGGGCAGATCACTAGCTGCGCTAGGTAGGCAGCGCGGCGCTAGCCTAGTAGGCCGTCAAGGAAGGCAGGCGGCGGCACGGCATGCTCTGGCGCGCGCGCGTGCGCGGCACCAGAGTCATCCTGTGGCCTGCTGGTGCGGCGAGCGGCGTCCGAAGCGAACCCACCACCGTACCGGTCCACCGGTCCACCAGTCCACCACAGGATCGACGTGGCCGCGGAAACTCCCACTCCCACCACCACGTCAACCGTCTGCAGCCGATCCGGCGGGCGAGAGACGCGCGCCCCGACCAGTCGCACGGCGGCGTCGTTTTCTTGGTGCTGCTGGATAGCGGAAACGATCGAGCGGCGGGCAGCCACAGCCCAGCAAAAGGCAAAGGCCCATCCGTCCCGCGATCCCGGACGTACACGGATGCCGATAGGCGATAGCTACACTATGCAGTGGGAATGGGTGCGGATCGGATTCTGAGATAGCTTTCCCGTCTCGGTTCATCCATCATTCCCGCTGCTTTAGCTTTCGCCTTTCGCAGTCGCGCCAACCGCCAAAAATAAGAGAGAATTATCTATTTCGCATTGAAACAAATAAGTCTTTTATATTTGGCACTAAAAATTTGAACTTTCTTATCAGGCACTAAGTTGAAATTTCCTTTCCTAGATGGCACTACCGTCCATTTGAGCTACTAACGATGTCAAGTGGCTGATAAAATAACGTGAATGCCCTTATCGAAACATGCAGTGCCAAATAGGAAAAGAATAAATGGACTGGTTATCAAATAAGAAAATTATAAATATCACAAATATACTTGTGAACTAAAACATGGGATTTTAATAATCGAAGACCGAAAATAAATAATCAATAAATTCAAATTCTAAGGTAAGAGCATATGCACATTAGTTTCATACACAAGCTTCACAAATGTCATCACATTATCAGCATACTTAAAAAAAAAGAGGAACCACACCTTTCACACCTCACATTAGCTACAGCCAACAAGAATCAACATAACTTAAGGTTACAGTTCAGATTACAAATGCTTTTCTACGTGTATTGTCAGTTCCATCGACAATCTACCAGTACAGTGTGTATCTCACAACAGATTTACGTAATGATAATATAATAATTTGAACGAAGCACTATACGGTCAACCACTTGATGCAACCCAATACTTGACGCGCCTCGCACTGGCAGCTCCAGGCTTTACTCTTGCATGGCATCGCCTTGCCTCAGCCCTCAGGCATTCAGACTATCTCGATGTACACTTCCCCATTGATCGGAGCTGCAAAGAACGCAATCAGGAACGGTAACCTCCTAAGACACGTCATGAAGTCTTCCATTCTGATCTTTTCGTCACCATCTACGTCGAACGTCTTGAACAGCTCCAGCATTTGTCAAATGGTTACATGGTCAGATGAGTATGACATCATGGTGGCGAAACCTGTAGCAGAGGGGCAATGGGGATTTTACCTTATCATCAGACGGCAGCAGCATGCTTAACCGTAAGACATCAGCTAGCTGTGCCCTGGAGATCTCAGATGCTTCACCTAGAAACCTTAGTGCTAGTGAAATATACAGAGTACCAATGCATTATAGTATCCTTGGTGTCGTCTGTAAAAATTGCGAAGCACCAAGGGAGATGTGAAATTCAATCGAATTAAGGTCCATACCTGAGGGAACGTAATCGATTCCTTGATGCTTAAATCGAAGTAGTGAAATATGTGGAAAAAGAGTTAGAAGTTCAGCAAAGAGGGAAATCCATTTAAGCTAATAGCATTTGTAGATACTGCGTCAGTACCGTCTTGCACAGAGGACTGCACTCCAGACCAAAATAAGCCCAAAAATCTTCTGCTTTCACACGTCCACTGCAATGTTTAAAGAGATCCCATGTTTAAATGGCATTATCTATCAAGTAATCAAGAAAAAATATAATAACATAGACTTAGTAAAGCATGACGGTTGGTTGTGATAAAGGAATTGGCACACTGCATACAAGTACATTAATGCAAAACTTGAGCAGTTCAACTGCAAATAGAAAACTCAACTTATTAGGGGCATATTTCCTTTCAGAGGGATGGTAGATGGTCAAGCAAAAAAGGGTCAGAGCAAGTGTTCGGGAATTCATAGCTATGCATGGCCAGCCTTGTTACCTTTCTAGCTTCTACTGCTCGTGCGGTCGTGCCTGGCCTCTGCGCGACGAACCACGGTCTGGGGACGCTGCCCGGCGACCTGTGCGCCTGGATCTGCGGCCGCCGACTGGCGAGGCCGCCGCGCCGCGAGCTGGCCAGAGCGCCGGCCCGTGAGCCCGCCCCGCCGCGGCTTGCCCCCCCCCCCCCCCCCCCCCCCCCCGCCGCCGCCTGAGGACGTGCGCAGCTGGTGCTGGGCGCGGGATCCTCTGCTCCATCATCCTCTCCTCCTCCTTCCATCGATCTAGGGTTTGGTTTTTTTTACGGAGAAGAACGCCACGGGAGATAGGAACGCTCGGGGCAGTTGGAGTCGGGGAGAGAAATTTTGCCTGTGCGAGTACAAGAGGGTTATTTTGGTCATATTGGGAAAAATCTGATATGGTCCAAACAGTCCATTAACAGATGGATGGATAAAATGAACGGTAGTGCCATTTAGGGAAGGAAATTTGAACTTGATGTCAGATAAGAAAGTTCGATTTTTTTCGTGCTAAATAAGAAAGACTGATTTGTTTCAGTGCCAAATAGATAATTCTCACCAAAAATAATCACAGTCCGAGACCGGACATTCGGCGTGTTCGCTGGTTGGTTTCTGGTCTGGTTTGAGCTGGCTGGTGCTGGATTATTGTGAGAGAAAAACACTATTGGCTGATTGAATAAGCCTGGCCGAAACCAACAAACGAACATGGTGATTATTGGACGTTTTTCTTTTAATTTCCACAGACCCATTTGTGGGGGCACAGTGGCAGTGTTGGCGAGGCAACATCCCGTCCATCCGGCACAGTCAGACGGCCCGCGGTTGGTCGGCGGGTTAATTAACGACACCAGCAGTTGCGATATCGTATTTGCTCCATACAGTACATCTCAGCGAAACTTTTTTTTTGATGAAAATCTCAGCGAAACTTTAACCACCGACTGCTCACATGACTCTGCGTGATGTCCTGGCTGACGCAACCAAGTATTCCCCTCGGTCTCGGAAGAGCTAAATTCTATGTTTGGATTAAGCCAAATTTTTATTGGTTACATTTATTTGAAAAAAAAACAGTATCAATGTTGATGCCCTAAACAAGTTTACTATAAAAGTACATTTTATAATTTTTAATAGTACTTGTTCGATATACTACCTCTTTCTCTGAAAGGATGCAACTATGGTATGCGTGCCAATTTAAGTGTTTCATGTTTGACCAAGTTTTTAGTAAAATAATATTCATATTTATGGCTCCAAATTAATTTGTTATGAAAATACATTTCGTAATTAATTCAATGATATTTATTTGATATTATAAAAAAATATAATTTTTTATCTATTATTGGTCAAACTTGGTATACTAAAACATGATACTGTTTCAGAATTATATTCTTTTGGGGATGGAGGGAGTACTTAAACTCGAAATTCTATGTTTGCATTAAGTCAAACTTCTTAAGTTATTGATTAGGTTTATAAAAATAATAATATCAATATCTATGCTCCAAATAGATTTAGTATAAAAATATAATTAGAATTAATTTATTGATACTTATTCGATATCATAAAGCTTAGAACTTTAAACTTGAGTTTATTGACAGAGAAAACAAAATATAGAATTACACTCTTTTCTGAGGGAACTAAAGTTACACCCTTTTCGTTACCGTGAGGGTGTAAAGGCTAAGCCGGGCTCACAACTCAAAACAATCATGTCACTCAAGTGGCTAATTATTTTTAATTTTAATACTACAAGTACATGCAGCTGGAGCGAGTGCGAACACGTGAGCAAAAATTAAGGAGGACAACGGGATGTACCCGTCGGGTATCGTCGGAACGTTCTCTTCCCCATTACAGAGAATTCATTTCGTCTCCGTCCCCGTTAACTGTCTCGGGTATAGATTCTTGCCCATCCCCGTATCCGTCGGGCATCGGTCGGGTAACAGATACCCGACAGGTACTGCATACCCGATAAACAAGGACACTTGGGGTCGTAGCTTTGCAATCGGAGACGTTTCTTCTTCACCCGGGTATAAGTGTCGGAGTCTCGGAGATGCCGAGGAGAAGGAGCGAGGTTGCGAGGAGGACGAGCAAAGGTGGCAGAGAGACCGAACTGAGGAAGCAAGGGGCACGAGCGCTTGTGAGGCAGACGTGCTTGTGCTGCTGGCGGAGATGGTGAGGAAAAATTGAACTAGGCTTCCTAGAACACACAAACTATATATATGATTGTTCAGATTTTGGGCAAAATACCTATGTTGAACTTCTTTTGGCCTAATACTCACATAACAGCTCAAATAGTCGGGTTCCCCAACGGGTAACGGGGACAGGTAAACAGGGAACGTTCTCGTACCCGCTATACCCGTCGGAGATAGATTCTTGTCCATTTAGATATCCACGAGTAAAGATATGATTCCATCCCTATCCCCTAATGGATCAAATATCCGTCAGGTATCGGGTATCGGGCCGTTGCCATCTGTAGCAAAAATATTGATCCGCGCAGGCGCAGGAGAGGAGGATCGGAGAACCTGTCATCTTTCTGCTTTAATTAATCCCTATAATATTCTATCAAGTTCCAGACGGCTTCCACCCAGGTACTAGCTAGCTTGTTTGTCAGTGGTTCTTTCTGCTCTAGGTGTCAGAGGATGTTACATGAAAATATTACATAGAGAATCCGTCAGTAAACCGCGAGATGGATTTATTAAGCCTATTAATCTATCATTAGCATATGTATTATTGTAGCACTTTGTTGTCAAATTATGGCTAATTAGGTTTAAAAGATTTGTCTCGCAAAGTAGTCGCAGTCTATGTAATTAGTTATTTTTTGGTCTATATTTAATACTCCATATATATGTCAAACATTCGATGTGATAGGGTGTAAAGTTTCGGGGAAGAAATTAAACAAGGCCTAAGACAAAGATCACAACATTTCTAAATATTTTAGTACGTGCAGTACTTTTCAAAAACTTTTTTTACTAGTCTCGATCCATGTTATGTTATATGGTAAGTTTTGAAGCAAGGAGATCGCCAAGAATTCATAATATATTATTTTGGGCGTGAGATCAAGATCTAATCCACCACCTAGTGTATGATAAAGAATGAATTAACCAATGGAATATAAACATCCAAGCCTCCATGTCCATATCATGAGATGTATTAATAATTAATTGTTACCTTGGCTCCACGCCTCCACCACCGGTAGCGAAAGCAAAAGAATGGTTCACGAAGAACGATATGTTTGCATTTGGAAATCTAAAGCCATTAGAATAATCTTCACTAGCCACCCGGCCTGGCCAGACGATAATGAAGCCCACATCTATCCACCACCCAAAGGGACGGGCGGGGCCAAGTACAAGCGCGACCGAGCTGTGGCTGAGCGGCCGCCGACCCCCCGAGACCGAATAGTCTCGTCGCCGATCCATCCCATGACTCGCGGCGGCGCGCATCGTTTTCTTGGTGCCTGCCGGTCCGCCGGATAGCCACGAGGTCCCGAACATCACCAGCAGGCTGCAGTCGTCTGCAGACGTACACGGATGCCGATCGATAGGCCGATAGCTACACTACGCAATGGGAATGGGCGAGGGTGAGGATCGGATTTTGAGATGTCCCCATCGTCTCAGTTCATCCCTGCACCCTGCTGCTGCTTCGCTTTCGCAGTCGCGTGGCAGGAATAATTAATAATCCCAGCCCGCGCGAGACTGACGTTAGTTACTGGACGTTTTTTCTTTCTTTTAAAATCTCCACACCCAAGCCCATTTTGTGGCAGTGCATGGCACACAACAGCGACCCCTCCGGCACAGCCAGTCAGCCATGGTTGGCTGGCGGGTTAACGACACCAGCAGTTGCGATGACAGTGTATCGTGTGTCCTCTGTACGTGCTCCAGACGTAGTACATCTCGGCGAAACTCACTGCTCTCATGGCTCCGCCTCGTGATGTCCTGGCTGACGCAAGTACGTACTCCCTTTTATTTGGTCCCAAAACGAGTGGAATTTTCCTATAAAAAAACGAGTGGAATTTTAGGTGAGACCAATAAGTTTAACTACTAATTAGATGAGAAGGAAATAATATCAATATTTATATGTTCTAAATATATTTAATACAAAGATATATTTCGTAACTAACACAAAGATAGTACTTATTCGATACCATAAAGATTAGTACACGGTGTAATTAGACTTGAGATGGGTTGGCTTAAACAAAGTATAGAATCGCGCGGGCACTCCTTTTGTTACTGGGAGGGTGTAAAGGCTAATAAGCCGGCTTAGGGCTCACAATTCAAAACAATCATGTCACTCGTCAAGTACACGTGGGCGATGAGCCTCATGGATATGCTTGTTTGTTTGATCAGCACCGGCCGGAGAACCTGTCCCGAAAAATACTGTTTCGGCTGATTTGTGTAAGTTGAAAACATTGTTCCATGACTAAAAAGTAGGACTAATTCTGACCGATAAACTCAAGTGAACAAGCTACTCTGTCAAGTTCTAGACACGATGTTAATTCACTTTTGTATCATCCACTAGTTTTCAAGCAACGACATCACCTAAAATCATTAATTATTTTGGGCATGGACATCATCAAGATCTAATCCACCACCTAGTGGATGATACAAAAGCGAATTAACATATTATTTTAGATAATGGAAATCAATATAAATATCCAAGCCTCCATATCATGAGATGCTTTAATTATTATATTACATTGGCTCCACACCTCCACCAGTCGCCAAAAGCAAAAGAATGGTTCACGAAGAACGATATATTTATTTGAATTTGGAAATCTAGAACCATTAGAACAATCTATTAGGTTTTGACGTTTTGTAGAATCAACTGTGGGTCTGAAAATGGATGCGCCACTCATGACATCACAAAGAAAATGGCCTGATATCTTGGGGATTCGTACGCTCATATACCGGAGCCTGCGCCTGTGCCCTGCTCTCAAAAGTGAAAAGTCAGCCGCATGAATTTTTCTAAAAACGAAAGTCCGCAGCAAGCCCGGTACGCCACCATTGGTTGTTGTTGTTTTCCTGCATGCGGACGTAGCGAGCTACTACTTGCTGGTCACTCTTGACTTCTGGTTTGCTTGGCGAGAGTGACAGAATTGGCACTTCTGATTCTCCTTCCTCCGTTCATGTGCTTCGTGGAAGGTGGTAGCCAGTACCTGATCAATGCAAGGTTGTAGCTTAGGGTTTACGTGGTAGTAGAAACTGGCATGGAGACGGTCCATCAACATCTTTTTGGCGAATGACGGCGTGCTAATATAGCTAGTATGACTTCTTTTTAGTGTGTGAATGCGCAGCAATTTTAGAAACCTACTTCCTCCGTTCCAAATTGTTCATTTGACTTTTTAACCACAAGTTTGATCACTCATCTTATTCAAAAAATTTGTACAAACTTAGTCAAATTTAAGTCATTCTTGAAAAAAAAATTGTTAATAAAGAATTGATATTTTACACAAACTTTTGAAAACGAGTGGTCAAACTTAAGATAAAAAAAATCAAACGAATTATAATTTAAAACGGATTTAGTACATGCTAGATTGCCAGACGGTAGACTGCTGCATGCCTAGTGGCTGCAGTCGAGATGCGGACATTGCCAAAAATAATTTAGGAATCCTATATATTTAGGAGAGCTCAGTCAACACTTTTTTTCGAAAGGATGGCAAAAGCTTTGCCACGATTTTTATTAAACGATGAAAGAAAAAAAAAGCAAATACCCATCTAGTTTTTTGAGCGAAAACTGGGTCCAAAAACCATACAACTCAGAAGAGTGCTCCACTCGTCCTAGCAACTTTGGTACAACAACTGAGCAACTATCACAACTCACACCACTACTTCATCCAACTTGGTCAGAACGACCCAACTAAACAACTCAACTATCAACTAACAAGGACCGAAGAAGACGACGTCATGTCGAGCGACACCAAACAGCATGGATCAATCATGAAAGTGGAATGCCTAGCCATGCCCCCAAGGAGGAAACGACGCTAAAAGCGCCGACATAGTAGCCCTCCAAAGAAGGTTTTCACCTGCAACATCCAGTATGGTAGGAGAAGAGGTAGGAAAGGACGCCTTCAAGAAAGGACCACGCTTTCGCCCCCACCTCAAACCACCTCCACACCGTCGCTGCCAGAGGCCCAACCCTACCAGGAAGCAGGGTGCAGCGCCTAGACGCCGCCCCAAGGAACGCCGACCAGGAGAAGCGTCGGGGGAACCCGTCGGAGAGTCCGCCTCCCACCGTAACCGGCAATGCCGGCCAGCAGCAGGCAGAACCAGCCAGCTCCACCATGAAAACCAGCCCGAGGAAGGGGAAAGGCAGATGGCAGGGAGAAAAGGGCCAGGATCAGAAGAAGCCCCAGTCGCCCAACCCACCAACGTCCCCACCCCCTGCCGAGCCGGCCCCGCAACAACAACGTCGTGCAACACCTCAGCAGCCTCCGCGCCGAACTGTCGCTGTCACGCCCGCTCCCTAGCCCTCCGTGCAACACCTCATCTTCCACGCTCGCTGCTTAGCCCTCCATGCTTTACCATAAGTTATCACATATCCTCCATACAACGCTTCAACGGTCCTGATAATTGTCATCACCTTCATGTTGGGTTCTCCCTGCAAAATTCCCATCAACCACTTGGCAATGAGGGTAGATGTCAACTGTCGATGCCTCAGTGTCAGCTCATGGTCAGCGCAATTGTGTGGCCCGACAACTTTTTTGATCTTTCATTTTCCGGTTACCTGTTGCTTCCTTGCACAAACCCTCCATGGGCAGCGTTCCTTGTCACACACAACTGTGTAATGGCGCTCCGCATATGAATGCAATACCCTGTAAGGCCTCTTTCGTATCACTGCAAAAGCCTGCAACCACCTCTTCAAAGCAGGGAGGTCATTGAACACCCTCTCATTCTCAATTACCATGTTAGGACCGACCTCAGGAGCTTCTAGGAGCTCATCATCATGTCCTTCTGCAAACGCCTGATCGGAATGAGCAAGATCGCTGAACTCGTGAACTCTAGGATCACGGCGGCCGGGAAAGATACGCCTCATCATCTCAACATCACTCTTCGTCAGCTCTCCAACAGGGCGATCATCGTCAGAATCAAGAGCCCTAGCCATCTCATATGGCTCCGAATCATGCATAATTTCAACACTTTTTGACCCACAGAATCCATCTCCAAAGTGTACTTGCGCAGCAACAGGGGGCACATCCACATTCTCAGGAATGTCTCCTGCAACATCATTACAGAAATGAGAAAAGAATGAAAGAAATAGATGTAAGGAACGGGGTAAGCTCCCAAAAACCATGCGGTTAAGACACTTACTCGGATGATTCTATGTCAAAGGGATCTCATAAGGAGGATCTGCCACGAAAAAATGAGCATTGGGGGCAGATTGAGCATCGGGAACCGTAGGCGCAATCTGCACATCTAGGTAAGGTTTCGGAACGGGAGCGTCGATGTATGCCTGATGATCCATTGCTGGGGTAAACCCATGAGGGATGGGATCGACTAACACCCGACGCACAACCACGTCTAAACATTACAGCTGGCTCTTCATAGCCAATCTTACATAGTTCTCTTACTGATCCGTACAACCAATTGAGATCATTCATCTGAAGATGTTCGATGGACAACCTAGGTGTAGTACACCATCAACTGCAATGCCATCATCTCTAAGGCAATGCAGCTCCTCTCGAGCCCTTGCAACCATGTTACTAAATGAAGGCCTATCATTGAATAGCACAGGCACGCTTTGCATGTCAAGAAACTCAACATATCCATAGCGATCGCTTTCAACGGTGCCTCCATGATATATGGTCACTAGGTTGTCCATCTAATTCAAACACGTAACGAAACACATGTCTTTTAGTCCAAATTAGACGATAGATAGTACCTAACAAGTACTTTCTAACTACAAACTAAGTAATCAAGATAATAACTATGTATATATTTACAGTGTACTCACTAAATAGCTAGATCATATGTAGATAACTAAAAATGTAACTACATATCTAAGTAGTTATCTAACTATATCTATGTGCCTATGTGTCTATGTTTCTATCTATCTACATATATATCTCACTAGATCACTAACTAAATCAACTACCTGAGTCATCACATTAACTAATAAATAACAAATGCCAACTAAGTAGGTACATTGCATATTCATTATTTTTACCTTTTCGGGCCGACGGACGATGGGCGTTGGTCAGGCCGAAGATCCGGGCTGGCGGTGGCGCGACAGACGACAGCGGTGGCGCGCGGCGGGCGCGGGATGCCCAGGGCTACGCGTGGCGAGTCCGGCTTGACGGGTGCGGGAGGCACATCGGCGGTGGACGGCGGCAAGGCGGGGCAAGGCCGGCGGTGGAGGGCGGCAAGGCGGGCCACGGCCGAGGCCAACGGTGGAGGGCAAGGCGAGGACGGCGCTGGAGAGCGGCGGAGGTGTCGCGGCGCGGCGCGGCGGCCAACCACGAGCAACAGCGCGGCGCGGGGGGCGGTGTAGCGCTACAGCACGCCGAGGCGCGGCACGGCGAGGGGCGTGGCGCGGGGCGGGGGGCGGCCTCGGGGCGCGCGCGTGGCACGGTGGTGGGCGCGGGCGCGAAAGCAGGCGCGGTGGCGCGGGCTCGGGGCGGCGGGGCGGCGGGGCGAGCTTGGCGCGGCGTGGCTCGGCGCAACGCGGGAGCGGGTGAGGGCGCGGCGGTGGCACAGGGCAAGGGCGGCGGCGTTGGTGGCAGTGCTCGGCTAGGGCGCGAGAGGGAGAAGAAGAGAGGAAAGGCGTGGGCCCGTTAGATATTTCCGAGCTCGGCGCCAGAGTGACTGGCGCCGAGCTCGGCGCCAAGATCTACGGCGTCGAGCTCGGTGCCGGTCACTCTGGCGCCGAGCCCCCTGGCAGGTCTTCGACCGTGCCCAGGAGCTCACCGCCAGAGACGCTGGCGCCTAGCTCGGCGCCAACTTCAATGGTGTCGAGCTAAGGGTCCATTTCCTGAATTCTTTCCGTCAGGGGTCTATTCGTGAGAAACTTTCAAAAAAGGGGCCAAATTGTAAAAAATTCAATTCTTTCTGCCCCCACGTTCCAACTGATATAGCTCAGGGCCGAATTTTTTATTTTTTAGCTTTTTTTAAAAAAATCACAAATATGTCCCTGCACGTAAGATTTCAAAATCTGGACCCTTAACTCGGTGTCAACGCACCATCGTTGCTGGTGCCGAGCTCTTGGGCTCGACGCAGACGTGATGGTGACATGGCAGACAGCTCGGCACCGTAGATCTTGGCGCCAAGCTTAGCGCCGTAGATCTCGACGCCAAGCTTGGCGCCGTAGATCTTGACGCCAAGTTTGGCGCCGTAGATCTTGGCGCCAAGCTCGGCGCCGTTCTTACTCGTGCCAAGCCTGTCTTACGTATGTGCCCTCATTTTCTTTCTCTCTTACTCCCCCTCTCTCTCTCGCACCGCCGTCGCCCGCGCCCGTGCCCTCTCCCGCCCTCGGCCGCCCGCGCCTGCGCTTGGCCACCCTTCCCCGCGCCCTTCCCCGCGCCCTCGGAGGGGAGCTAGGATACATTGCTCTCGAAGATCTACTGATCAAATCAAAGTTTTCAAGATCCAATATGGCGATTCATGAGGTAGGGCGAAGTGGGGAGAGAAAAAAAACTCAAGAGGAAGAAGAAAGAATAGGAAGAAGACTCAGGCAGGAAGGTTAGGACCGGGGTTAAAATACCACCTCGATGCCATAAATCATGGTGCCAAGCTCGGCGCCAAGATCTACGGCGCTAGGATCTACGGCGTCAAGCTTGGCGCCATAATCTATGGCGGTGAGCTGCCTACCAAGTCACTGCCACATCTGTGTCGAGCCCAAGACCTCGGCGCTAGCAACGATGGCACCGAGCTAAGGGTCTAGATTTTGAAATCTTACCTCTAGGGGCATATTTGTGAAAAAATTTCAAAAAAGGGGCTAAGAAATAAAAAATTCGGAGCTCAGGGTCGGAGGTGAAAGTTCAGTGTACTTAAGCGACAACTTTGCCAGGAGAGCCAGCCTAAGGTGGTGTTTAGATCCAGGATCTAAAGTTTTGGGGTGTCACATCAGATGTTATATGGAGGTGTCGCATTGGGGTAGTCGGATACTAATAAAAAAATAAATTATAGAATCCGTCAGTAAACCGCGAGATGAATTTATTAAGCCTAACTAATCCGTCATTAGCACATGTGTACTGTAGCACTTTATTGTCAAATCATGGACTAATTAGGCTTAAAAATTCGTCTCGCAAAGTAGTCGCAATCTGTGCAATTAGTTATTTTTAATTTATATTTAATACTCCATGTATGTGTCAAATATTTGATGTGATAGGGTGTAAAGTTTCAGGAGAGAAACTAAACGAGGCCTAAGGCAAGATCACAGTATTTCTAAATATTTTAGTCCGTACGGTACTTTTCAAAAACTTTTTTTTACTAGTGTCGATCCATGTTATATAGTAAGTTTTGAAGCGAGGAGATCGCCAAGAATTCATATGCCATGTTCGCTTCTCTTATAATCCGTAGTTTTTAGTTTGTTTTTTAAGCCGTAACAGTGTTTTTCCCTCACAATAAATCAGCCAGAATATTATTTCGGCTTATTTTTTCAGCGAAGCAAACAGGGCCTTTGAATTCTTGACTATCTCCTTGCTTCAAAACTTACTATATAACATGGATCGAGACTAGTAAATATATTATTTTGGGCTTCGAGATCCACATCTAATATATCCACCACCTAGTGTCTGATAAAGAATGAATTAACCAATGGAATATAAACATCGAAGCCTCCATGTCCATATCATGAGATGTATTAATAATTAATTGTTACCTTGGCTCCACGCCTCCACCACCGGTAGCGAAAGCAAAAGAATGGTTCACGAAGAACGATATGTTTGCATTTGGAAATCTAAAGCCATTAGAATAATCTATATTGCTAAACCTACACTAATTAGGTGACGTGAGCGCCGAGAAATAGCTATTTCTAAAACCGCTGGATTATGAATTTCACGTATCTTTATCTTCAGTTAGAATCCATGAAATAAAATGGGTCTGCACGTAAGCTTGGCCAGATCACAGCGCGCGCCGCTAGCCTTCCCGTCTCCTTGGTCGGCCGTCAAGGAAGGCATGCTCTGGCGCGCGCGTCGCACCGGAGTCGTGGCCTGGTGCGGCCAGCGGCGTCTGAACCGAACCCGCCGGCCGCCGCCACTGCACGACGTAAACTTCCACCCGCGGCGTGTGCCGCGCGCAGCTAGCCACCCGGCCTGGCCAGACGATAATGAAGCCCACACATCTATCCACCACCCAAAGGGACGGGCGGGGCCAAGTACAAGCGCGACCGAGCTGCGGCTGAGCGGCCGCCGAGCCCCCCGAGACCGAATCGTCTCGTCGCCGATCCATCCCATGACTCGCGGCGGCGCGCGTCGTTTTCTTGGTGCCTGCCGGTCTGCCGGATAGCACACGACAAGCCCATTTTGTGGCAGTGCCCATTTTGTACCGAATCGTCTCGTCGCCGATCCATCCCATGAGCAGTGAGTTTTTTTTTCCTTTTAAAATCTCCACACCCAAGCCCATTTTGTGGCAAGTGCATGGCACACGACAGCGACCCGTCCGGCACAGCCAGTCAGCCATGGTTGGCTGGCGGGTTAACGACACCAGCAGTTGCGATGACAGTGTATGGTGTGTCCTCTGTACGTGCTCCAAACTTAGTACATCTCGGCGAAACTCACTGCTCTCATGGCTCCGCCGCGTGATGTCCTGGCTGACGCAAGTACGTACTCCCTTTTATTTGGTCCCAAAACGAGTGGAATTTTCCTATAAAAAAACGAGTGGAATTTTAGGTGAGACCAATAAGTTTAACTACTAATTAGATGAGAAGGAAATAATATCAATATTTATATGTTCTAAATATATTTAATACAAAGATATATTTCGTAACTAACACAAAGATAGTACTTATTCGATACCATAAAGATTAGTACACGGTGTAATTAGACTTGAGATGGGTTGGCTTAAACAAAGTATATATAGAATCGCGCGGGCACTCCTTTTGTTACTGGGAGGGTGTAAAGGCTAATAAGCCGGCTTAGGGCTCACAATTCAAAACAATCATGTCACTCATCGAGTACACGTGGGCGATGAGCCTCATGGATATGCTTGTTTGTTTGATCCGCACCGGCCGGAGAACTGTTCCGGCTGATTTGTGTGAGTTGAAAACATTGTTTCACGACTGAAAAGTAGGGCTAATTCTGACTGATAAGCTCAAGTGAACAAGCTACTCTGTCAAGTTCTAGACACGATGCTAATTCACTTTTGTATCATCCACTAGTTTTCAAGCAACGAGATCCCCTAAAATCATTAATTATTTTGGGCATGGACATCATCAAGATCTAATCCACCACCTAGTGGATGATACCAAAGCGAATTAACATATTATTTTAGATAATGGAAATTAATATAAATATCCAAGCCTCCATATCATGAGATGCTTTAATTATTATATTACACTGGCTCCACACCTCCACCAGTCGCCAAAAGCAAAAGAATGGTTCACGAAGAACGATATATTTATTTGAATTTGGAAATCTAGAGCCATTAGAACAATCTATTGCTAAAGCTACACCTGTGGCTGGCTGCCTAATACATCCATTTGTTGTCATTAGACCCTTTGGCTCTAGCTTCTCTATGTACCGTAGTGATGAGCTAATTTTTTTTCTTTCCTTTTAAAATAAATTAGGAGCTAGTGAAGCCATTCTTTTTGCCTTTACTGCCTTCGGCTCCTTCATATACTATAGCAAGTAACCAGAACCATTCGAGACCATGCCAAAATTAGACTAGAAGTCTAATGAGGCCATATGTGCACCCCTGTGTGCCATACCCCCAAAGGCAGACCTTGCTCCTTAGACTCTAACATCGTGTTTGGTTGTCTGGTTCATGGAGGCTAGGCTAAGCTCGGCTAACTAGATGCTGAAGGCAGCCCAAAGGCTGGCTCTGCATATACGGATTTCATTTGCGTTTTCGAGACTCGCATGGTGCTACACGGATAGATAGATGAAACAAGAGTTTTTGTTTAGTTGAAACTAGTGTGCCGGGTCGTCTACTACTCTCCAAATCTAATCACTCTGCACTTCTGCAGCTAAAGCACTGAACCCATATTATTTAAAGATATTTCAAGCCCAGCATTTCTACTTTCTAGCCACTAACAACGTGCCAGATTGGCGAGCTTTTTTTCCGGTGGGGGGACCCTTTTCCTTTTGTTACCTTTGAACCTTTCTAAGTCCACTTTTAGGCCCGTTCGGCTTATCCAGAAACCGGTTTGTTCGGCTTGTTTTTTTCAGTCGGAACAATATTTTTCTTTCACAGCAATTCAGTCAGAACAATGTTTTTTCAGCCAAGTTTCAGCAAGCTGAACGGGGCCGTGGTGACTGACCCACGATAAGTTGTAAAGCGCGGCTGCATTATGAACCTTATTATCTCCTACTACCACGGAGTACCACACAAATATATTTTTTTCGACGAAAGAAGAATTATATTGTGTGTATGTACCACACAAATAATTAGGTTTTGACGTTTTGTAGAATCAACTGTGGGTCTGAAAATGGATGCGTCACTCATGACATCATAAAGAAAATGGCCTGATATCTTGGGGATTCGTACGCTCATATACCGGAGCCTGCGCCTGTGCCTGTGCCTGTGCCTGTGCCCTGCTCTCAAAAGTCAGCCGCATGAATTTTTCTAAAAACGAAAGTCCGCAGCAAGCCCGGTACGCCACCATTGGTTGTTTTTTTCCTGCATGCGGACGTGTCGGTGCGACTGCTGCAGTAGCGAGCTACTACTTGCTGGTCACTCCTGACTTCTGGTTTGCTTGGCGACAGTGACAGAATTGGCACTTCTCCTTCCTCCGTTCATGTGCTTCGTGGAAGGTGGTGACCTGCACTGTCATCATTGGAAAATTCGCTGGCGCGCGCTACTACCGGTGTATCGTATCGAGAGAGTATCAGATTCAACTTCTCATGCACATGAACGCAGAAGACTGTGAATAATTAACAAATGCACTCCAAGCAGGGGCGGAGCCAGCCCTGTTCATTGCTGTCCTGAGATTTTCATTGCAAATTGATGCTCATACGTGAACTTAAGCCATAGCGTAGTACTTATGATATCAGTGGAATTTTGGCTGGATCCGCTACTGACTCCAAGTTCAAGGAAAAATGATCCTATAAACTACTAAAAATGCATCATAAAGCAAGCATGCATGCATGGATGGATGATCCCATCATCCCATGCCAAATCAAAGAGAAATTTGTATGCGGCGATAGTCAGTACCGGATCAATGCAAGGTTGTAGCTTAGGGTTTACGTGGTAGTAGAAACTGGCATGGAGACGGTCCATCAACATCTTTTTGGCGAATGACGGCGCGCTAATATAGCTAGTATGTCTTCTTTTTAGTGTGTGAATGCGCAGCAATTTTAGAAACGCACTTCCTCCGTTTCAAATTAGAGTTCGTTTGACTTTTTAACCACAAGTTTGATCACTCATCTTATTCAAAAAATTTATATAAACATAGTCAAATTTAAGTCATTTTGAAGAAAATTTTGTTAATAAAGAATTGATATTTTACATAAATTTTTGAAGACGAGTGGTCAAACTTAAGGTCAAAAAAGTCAAACAAATTATAATTTAGAACAGATTTAGTACATACTAGACTGCCAGACGGTAGACTGCTGCATGCCTAGTGGCTGCAGTCGAGATGCGGACATTGCCAAAAATAATTTAGGAAACCTATATATTTAGGAAAGCTCAGTCAACACTCAACATTAAACATCATCAATCATTCATGTCTCTTGACTGATTGATTATTTTGAGAGATGTGATCCAGTAATCTTAACTTCTCGAACAAGAAGTTTTCTATGCTTGGCTTTCAACGGTTTGCTGTTAAAAAAAATCACCAGTTCAACTAAGGCCCTGTTTAGATGCTCCCCTAAACCCAAAATTTTTTGCGCAGTATCCGTCACATCGAATCTTGCGGCGCATGCATGGAGTACTAAATGTAGACGAAAAAAAAAACTAATTGCACAGTTAGGTGAGAAATCGCGAGACGAAACTTTCGAACCTAATTAGTTCATAATTAGACACTAATTGCCAAATAAAAACGAAAGTGCTACAGTAACCAAAATCCAAAAAATTTTGGATCTAAACGGGGCTAACTGGACCGAACTTGCATAGGCTCAGGTTCTGGTTTATTTCTCCGGACAGACCACCGGTTCGATCCGATCCTAATAACTATAATCTCATATAAGCATGCGTTACAAAACTTGCCTGCAAAGTGTCCAAAGGGAGATTAGGATAGAGGATGAAACGCGCGCCCACACCATTACAGAGTCGAGAGATCAAGAAAAATGAGGCGAGCTTAGCCTAGCTCGATCTGGTAGTGGAGCCTGTCTATCTACAGTCAAGTTCTAGGTTTAATACCGATGCTTTTATTTTTAAATTTATTTTGGGAAGAAATAATTTCTTTAGGGCTTGTTCGGTTGTTTAGGATTCATGGCCTGGAACTATTCCTGGCTGAAATGATTGTATAATTTGTATAACAATTTTTGAGCTGGATTGGTTCCTGCCCCATTCCTGAATAACCGAACGGCCCCTTAGTGGTTTACGGTGTGACGCAATGCTTCATCGATTTTAAGATATGTTAGCTCTATTTTATCATAAACCATAGTTAATCCATAAAGAGTTTCTTCGTTATGGCCTGTTGTCCACGCTCGATCTTCATACTCTATCCTATTCAGCACCGGGTCTCCATTTTTTGTCCGCGTCTCCATCCATTCGACGCTGCGTCTCCGTCCATCTCTGTTGGTGCTCTGTTGGCGTGTTCAGTTCGACGCTTCGTCTCCGTCCATCGCCATTGGTGCTCTGTTCCGACGCTGTGTCTCCATTTTTTTTTGTGTGTGTCTAAGCAAGCTTCAGGAAAAATGAAAATGTTGTTGAACAGTATTTAATAAAACAAAATTTATAGAACTAAAAAGCTACATCTTTTAAATGAGGGATCAAAATTAAATTTTAGTTGTATCCTTGTGTTTAAGCTTCGAAACAAAACCACATTAAATATACTTGAACGATTTTTTTTGTTTTAACAAAGTTTTTTGTCATAAGCTAAAAAAATTCTTTTATTGAGTCATTGAGTGCAATATGGGTAAATCTCCAAGCCTCCCGTGTTCATAATTCTTGGACGAATTAAAGTGTGTGACATGATCCTTGAATAAATCTCTCAATACAAGATGTCCATGTGACTAGGCAACAAGTCATGCATCCCATTGCAAAATACAAGTACATTTGCTAGTCGAGGGGAAAAAAAGCAAGAAAAGGGAGCATAGAGACAAGTCCAGAACTGTCAAGCAAGAGAAAGAAAAATTCAGCGTGGGTGGGTGGGTGGGTGGGGGGGGGGGGGGGGGGGGGGGAGATGGGTGTTTTACAAGAAAATAATTTTGATGCTGCCAGTATAGGCATGAGAGAATTCCTTATTTGACATTAGACAAATGACATGTTCCCTTCTTGGCCCTCAAAATTTTTTCGTTCCCTATTTGACACCGAGTTCAACTTTCATTCCTTATACGACAGTCCGTTGGATTTTCCATCCGTGAACCATTAACTGCCATGCGAAAAGACGATTTTGCCCCTGTGGACCCCACCACCCTTCTCCCTCCTCTCCTCCCTTTCTCCCGACGTGTCTGCGCCCGTATAAGCAGCACGCCGGCGGTGGAGACGGAAATGGGCTCTGACTCAGCGAGGCCACGGAGACGCTTGACGGACGACTCCTCGAGGTGGAGGCAGGAGCGGAGGACAGCCTCGATTCCCTTGGCTCCGAAGGCACAGGAGCCGAGGGAGAGCTTGCGGAGGTTAGCGGCCGCGGCGGCGAGCGTGGCGACCCCATCGTCGGTGACCGCGCGCAGGGAGCGGAGTTTGAGGCGACGAAGGCCCGGGCCGAGGCGGTCGGCAACTTGCGCGAGGGTCGGGTCGCCCACGCTCTCAGCGCGGCGGTCGCACTTTTAGCGTGAGCTTGGAGACGGCGGGGAAGCGCGCGAGGAGGCGGGGGAGGGCCGAGCCGGCGAGCAGCGGTGCCCTGGCGTCGAGCGCGAGGCGAAGGCGGGAGGCGGCCTCTACGGCTAGCCAGCAGCGGCACACGAGGGAGCAGCGCTTGCGGTCATCGGAGCCGAGGAGACCGAAGACGAGGGCGAGGAGCTCCTCGGGGAGGTCGGCAATGTGGTCCTCCCCGGCGGCCTCGACGATGGAGGAGAGGACCTGTGGCGGCGCGGAGAGCGCGGGGGACGGAGGCAGGAGCGGGGGCTTGCGACGGCGCGGGACGGAGGGGCACTAGCCCATGGGGCACGGGGCGGCGGCGGATCTGCTGAGGAAGGGGAGGAGAGGAGGGAGAAGGGTGGTGGGGCCCACAGGGGCAAAATCGTCTTTTCGCATGGCTGTTAACGGTTCACGTATGGAAAATCCAACGGAGTGTCGTATAAGGAATGAAAGTTGAACTCGGTGTCAAATAGGGAATGAAAATTTTTTGAGGGTCAAAAAAGGAACGGGTCATTTATCTGATGTCAAATAAGGAGTTCTCTCTATAGGCACTTGGAAACTTTTTGGAGGAAGGAAGGGTTGGGTGTGGACGAGCTGGGTTGAAATTAGGACGGATCTGGATTGAGAACAACAAAAGAACCTATCCAGCCCAATCTTGTATTGGGCTGTGTTTTGCGGTATACTTCGTATCATCTAAGGCCACCTAGCAACAGAGCCAGGTCAACAGCATGTACCGAGAATTACTTCAAAACAAATTCATGGAAATCTATGTAAATCTGTAAATCCTTCGTGATCTTTAACCTTGAAGTGCGCCCCCCCCCCCCCCCCCCCCCCCAAAAAAAAAAAAGAGTTCTGCTCGTCTGCTGCACACCAATGGCTGCTTGGCTTGCTACCAAAATAATTTACCTCACCAAAGATTTGGTAAGCAGAAATTATTAAAGGTTGGGCAAAAAAAAGTTGCCAAACATTTGGTAAGCTAATTATGTGATGTTGGCAAACCGAAAAGAGGTGATCTGTTGATCTTTTTCTTTTTCCAGCTATACGGGCATGTTTAGCAGTAATTGTCGTTCTATCGGACCATACTAAAAGCATAATTTATGTTTTTCTTGAAGACGAATTTTCTAGACTTCTAGATTTAGGTGTTTTCTAGTGAGTCAAATCTCACAAACGGTGTATTTCCTTCAAAAGAGACCTCGGTGATAACTGGACATGAATATTTGTTTCCTATTTTGTTGAAATTTCATTCTACACAATAAATTTTATTCTATTTACATATAGAATAAAACGAAATTCAAACTAAAGGGTAACAAACTAAAATCTAGTAGAGTAATAGAAAAAATAGAATTTCGTCAACATCTCAATTTTTTTTGTATATGTATTATTTATTTTTATGTTGTGTATATCTAGTAAAATTGTTAGGTAAATAGACCTTGGATTCCCCAATTATTTTGGAGAAAAAAGAATATATTTTCATATGGAACATAGATAGAGAAAAAGGCCAACTATCGGATTTGAACCGATAACCCTATGGAAAGAGTGTACCAAATAAAAAGTATATAGGAAATCTATAAAGTGCCACATCTTAATTTTTATTTTAGTTATTAACTAGTTCTTAATATTGGCCGTCAACCAACCAGGGTCATGAACCTTGAAATTTCAAGAAAATTCCAAGGAAATATATATGCTCGTCCGCCCATATGCTACCCTTCCTCCCCACAGGCACCTCATGGCTATTTAGATCGCCCACTGTCGCCTGGACTCATCGTTCTCCCTGTCGTTGTCCATGAGCCTAGCGAGCTTCCAGTGTTTTCATGTATCTTCTTCTATCAAGTCGGACGAGTTTGCTTGCCTCCATTTTAAGGGACATACAAATATTAAAGGAATATTTCTCTATGAGGATGACCCTATCCCCTTTGACTCCTATCCAACCGCCTTTGAATCTGGGATCGCTTACATCCCGTCCCGGAACCAAAGACACGGTGGTAAGGCACTGACTAGCCCACAGCTTCACATTGATACTCATAGATAAGTTGTGATCAAGGGACGGTGTTAGAAATATATTTTTTTTGAAACAAGGTGTTAGAATATTGTGTATGATTTTTTTGTTAACCTGTGATCCTGGCCGGCTAATTGTAGGTTACCATGTAGATTTTTTTCTCGGTCGTGTCCGTGTGACACGTTTTTCATTAAGAGAAAGCAGAGTTTAACAAGATACAACCAATCCAAGTAATCCAGAGATTACCAAGCAAGAACGCAACTCCAATAAAGAAAAGAGAGAGAGAATAGAGAAGGGGAAGAACCCAAACCACAAAACCCTACTAGCCAAAACCAGCGAGAAGAAAATACATCAACGCAAAAGCTGCCTACAGAGCGAACCAAGTCATGGTGGCAAAGCATCCACCAAGAGTAGTCGATGAACCAGCGCCAACGGCGGCAAAGCATTCGCCCGAGAGGACAACGACAACTGCAAAGTATCCGCAAGGTGAACCAACAACAACGGCGGCCAAGCATCCGCCCGAGAGGATCATAGCAACCTTGTGCGGGCCTCTCACCTCCTGCGTTGAAGCCCGCGCAGCCTCGCAGAGTGCGCCGCGCCGCCACCGTGGCGACCTCCGCGCGTCTCACAGCAAGCGGCAGACGGGCCCACACAGCACTCGTGTGCCGTGCGCAGATCCATGCTGACGAAGCGCGTGTGGCCTCATGCGACTGAGACGTCGCGCAAAAGCCTCCGCGGTCGACGCCTTCATGGTAGACGACCCAGGTGCCCCCGCGACCAAAGCCCCGGAGATGATGTCAGGCGGAGCCCCGCGTCCGGCGCGGTAGACCCACAAGGCCTCCACACGCCTCGTAGCTAGCTGCCCCGCACGGCCCGGTCTCAAGCGCCGAGGCCCGCACGGCCTCCACGGCCAAGCCGCGCGCCTGAAGGCCCGCCACGGCCAACACCTACAGCGGCTGCACAGATCCGATCCCTCCCCGCCAGTGGCGGATCTAGGATAAAAATTTAGGGGGGGCTTAAGTTCACACGGGGACAAAAGGCATCTCAGCTCAACGCTCCAGCATCGTCTTCAACCTCAGCTCAACGCTCAAGCTCCTCCTTTCCATCCTCTAATGGCAGAAAAATTTAGGGGGGGCTGAGGGGGGCTACACAGGCTCAGCCATGGTAGGGGGGGCTCGAGCCCCCCCCCCCCCCCCCCCTCCCGCCGCCCCCCTGGCAGATCCGCCACTGCTCCCCATACGGATCCAGCCCCCAGGTGCAAAACATGCACCACTAATAGAGAAACTACTTTTGATCCACTTTAAAATTTGGCTTTAGTCCCGGTATTTTTCGCACCCGGGACTAGAGAGACCTTTAGTCCTTTTAGTCCCGGTTGGTAGCTCCAACCAGGACTAAAGGTCCCTGCCCAGCGGCTACTGCGGCAGGCTATTGCTGCAGGGGACCTTTAGTCCCGGTTGGAGCTACCAACCGGGACTAAAGGTTAACTTTTATTCATGGTTGGTCCCTCCAAATGAGAGTAAAAGTCTACTCCCAGCTGGAGGCTCCGCCCGAGACTAGAAAGGGATTTTAGTCACATTGCTGTCTCTAACCGGATTAAAGGTCCCCTACGTCTAGTTCGCTAATGATAAGAACGTGGTCACACACAGTGGCCTTGCTGTGTCCTGGCCTGGCCCCTACGTCTCGGTCTTGGTCGTCGTCCTCTCTCGCCTCAGCCTTGCTGGCAGAGGAGCGGCGCAGGCACCTGAGCGGACACAGATCCACCAGCCATGGGCGACGCCCAGGCTCCTGGAGGTACGTACGTGTCATCTCTCCTCTCTACGTCTCTCTCTCTGCTGGAAGCCTAGAACAGTAGGTTAACATCTTGAATCCGACATGGTCGACGGCGGGCACATCTCAAGATTTTCCCGCTCCTCCGTGTCCTCAGACATCAGATCTGCTGATCTGGCCTGCCCGCGATTCTTTGCGCTAAACCGCTCTGACTTCTGCTACGCACAGGCTACTTCGTCGGCCGTCCGGCCAACTACGAGGACAAACAGCCTGATGCGGCCGATGCACAGAACAAAGAGAGCGCTCCTGGTAGGTGACGCCGACGCGAACTTCACCGGCGATGCACGCCGATTCAGTTTGTTTTTGCTTTTTCTACTTTTCCATCGCTGCTGAGTCTGTGTTTTAATTCTTCCCCGGTTTTTGGTCCAATTCGTAATCCTCTCTTGGTAAAACTATCTCGCTGGGCCTCCAGAGAACCATGTGCCGCAGCAAGCGCCGTCGTCTAGTGGCCAGAAGAAAACCGGCTTCCTCGGCAACCTGTACTACTCCTGAACTCCCCCTTTATTATTGTTAGTGCACATGAGCAAACTAGCTTTTTGGTAAAACTTTGGCTGGTTGGTTAAATCTGCTGTTCCTCTGCTTTCTTCTTCCACTCCAGGTTTTCATGCTTCTCCGGCAGCGGAGTGGAGAGCTAGCTGACCGACATGGCCGGCCGTGCACAGCATTCACACTCTCCGGCGGCGGAGAGGAATAGCAGATTTAACCAAAGGGACTAAAGGGGGAGTACCAGAAGAAAGTAGAGGAATAACAGATTTAACCAAAGGGACTGAAGGAGGAATACCAGAAGAAATAAAAAAAAAGAAAAAAAAGAAAACATTTAGTCTCGGTTGGTACCAACCGGAACTAAAGGACCGGCCCATGTGGCCAGGCCGGGAGGCCTCTTTAGCCCCGGTTGGTATTACCAACCGGGACTAACCTTTAGTCCCGGGAGAGAAACCGAGACTAAAGGAGGGGCCCTTTAGTCCCGAATTCGTGCTCCCGGTTAGCCGTATCTGAAGGGGTTTCCCAACCAAAAGTACAGCTTGTTTCTGTACTGGTGCATAGATCGAGGGATTTGGGGTTCGTGGAGGGGAAAAGTAGAGGAGAGAGAGGATAGAAGAGCGAGGAAGGAAGCCTTTTTGAGCCTCCTCCCCTGGCCGCCGCCGCCGCCATCGACGAGGACGCGAGGTGCTAGGGGGCGGCCGGGCTATCGCCCTCGAGAGACGACGCGAGGGGAGCGGAGTCGTTGGTTACGCTTCCTTACCATGTAGATCAATTGTACTTAAATAGGATTGTATCAAACGGGCAAGGATCCTAGCTCAAAATAGCATGCAATCGCGCGACCTTAGCAAAGGGGGACGCGTTCCAGCAAATCCTACATGCATCGTACACGGTACACCGTATCCGCTTCCGTGTCACGAATGGACTATTGATCCGAACGGGAGAAAACTCACAACCAGCCACGCCCCCGCCGCCTGCATATAAAACCTTATTAATCCGATCGAGCAAGGAGCAACCCCGACACAGCAAAGCCAAGCTCGAGACGCGAGCAAACTCGTCGCCGTCGCCCACAACGTGCTCGGCCACAGCCCGTACAAGCGAAAGACGACGTCGCCGATCGATCGGCACGCTACGCTAGCCATGGCGCAGAAGCGGAAGAGGATCGACGTCGTCGAGGACTGCGGCGCCGCCATGTGCGCCAACGGGTGCGGGTTCTTCGGCAACGTCGCGACCGGCGGCATGTGCTCCAAGTGCTACCGCGAGCACGCGGCCGGCACCACGGCGACGGCGTCCACCACCGCTGAGAAGAAGACGCATCAGGCTGTTTTCGACACGCCGCCGCCAGAGCGGACGGAGGCGCCGGCAGAGAAGAAGGCCAAGATCGGGTGCGCCGCCGCCGCCGCCGCCGTCGCGTCGTCGACGTCGTCCCCTGACGGAGGCGCCGATGCAGCCGCGGCCTGGGCACCGTCCACGGAGCCGCAGCCGGTGGGTCCCCCGAAGCCGGCGGCGAACCGGTGCTCGGCGTGCCGCAAGAAGGTGGGCCTGCTGGGGTTCCGGTGCTGCTGCGGGGAAACCTTCTGCGGCGCGCACCGCTACGCGGAGAAGCACGCCTGCGGCTTCGACTACAAAAGCGCCGGCCGCGAGCGGATCGCCAAGAACAACCCGGTCGTGGTCGCCGACAAGATCGCCAAGATTTGAACATGACAGCAAGGAGAAACGATCGACCAGTGTGACACAGTAGCTAGCCAGTAGTTTGCAGGCAGCACTAGACTCTGTGTTTGATTTTGGCTTGATCCATCGATCTGCCGGTTAGGCTCATCTAGTCTAGTTGGACGATGGCCGCCGTGCACGGTGCACCACCGTACGTGCGCGTCGGCAGAGATCGTCTCATGTCTCCATATGAATATCGCAGACGTATGTAGGCTTTGCATCGTTCTCTGCGTCATCAACAGATCGATAGCAGTAGGCGTACAGTATTACAAGAACTTGGTATAGGACGTCCGTCCGCGTCGACGTTCCGATGGTGGGCTGTCCGCGCCAACACAACGGCCACCTCTTATCTTATCTGGTCATCCACTCGTCCCCAACTATTAAAAAAAGCTCACTTCACTGCAGCGCTCTACGACCACGCTCCGCCATGCACCCCACTGCCTTGGCGACCGGGCTCTCCGCTCCGCCACACAGCATCTTCACCGCGCCAGAGCGTGGTAGCCCATCTTCATCCCTTTCCACCGCACCTCTCGTCCGTGGCCTTCTAGAGCGCGTTGACCCGCCGCGACTTTCTCCATCGGACCTGCCGCGGCCTTCACCACCGGATCAGCGGGCTCCGCGCAACCGGCGAACTCTACACCGGTGAACTCCACGCGCTGACGAGCCTCCATTCCCAAACAGCAAGAAGATATCGCGATGAAAGCGCGTGTTGCAAACGTAATCTTCAAATTTTTTAGATGTATGTTGCAAGTGTTTTATACCGGTGTTGCAAAAATATATCGGGATGTTGCACATGTTGCTATAGCTATATACGCATGTTTCAAGTGTATGTTCCAATTGTTTCATCTGTTTTAGACGTATGTTGCAAGTCTCTCATCTGGATATTACAAAAGTATATATCTGGATGTTGTATATACATGCATGTTGCAAGCGTATGTTTTCAAGTGTTTTCAGTTGCATATATTTTACAATGGCTACACACCTGGTTTTCTAGTGTTTCAAACGTATGTTGCAAGTATTTCAACTGTTTCGGACGTATGTTGGAAGTGTTTCATCTGGATATTACAAGAGTTTGATCTTGTGTTGCACATGTCGCAATAGAACCCACTTGCAACAGCTGCTAAGACGTCATGCATGCGCGTGGAAAACAGAGGGGTGGAGCGCGGCGCGGTGGCGGGCCTGGGAAGCGAGGTGGGATGGCGACGGGGCACGGGCGGTCCCCTCCTGTGTGCGTGCAGCAGGGCACGGGCTCAGGCGGTCCCGTCTGTTGCGGGTTTGATCGGACAGGTGG